>NC_069503.1:172953439-173185939 GCF_027579735.1 Bombina bombina | reverse complement strand
TTCTTCACGTTTACTGACCCTTTAATTTAGATGGGTCTATGTGTACATTGTCATTGGGCTTTGATTTGAAAATCCTAATCTGAAAGCTGCCAAAATGTGATTCTATGTGTGTATTATTTAATACTTCAATTTAACATTTTCTCTCTTTAAAACCTTACATAATGTTTGATTTTGTTTTTGCAGAATTATGTTTGTTTTATATGTTTTTAAGCTTAAAAAAAAGTATGCCAAATGTTCTATATATAATAATTTAATTTCATTCATACCCTGTTGTGACCTTGTAGTTGTAAAAAAACGAAAAGAAAAAAAAAAACTTCTGAACCAAACACAGTTTACCAGTAGACATTTAGTTTGTGTTGGTAGCTATCAAGTAATATATTTATAAAATGTGTTCCACCATTTGGAACTAGCAATAATAACCAATACAAATTGACTCTGGATTTTCATTATTCATATGCAATAGAAGTTTTAAGTATTCATTGTGCAAACGAAGAAAATGTGTGCAGCGATCGCTTTGCTAAACATACTCACTTCAAGTGCATTACATTTGGTATGCTTGTTTAATTTAATTATCTGTAAAAGTAAAAACAAACTATCCATGTTTGCTTAATATTTGTTGGCTAACTTTCTGTATACAGATCTTTGTAACTACTATATATATATATAACTCATCATTTCCTCTGTGATGGAACATGTTTTACAGTTAAATATAAATGTGTGTGCCTTTTTTTTACTGGTTAAAAAAAAAACTGCTGTAAAATTCAGAATTTTATGTAATTACAAAATGAACCTATTTTCAGGTTTTCGATATCCTTACTCATTCTGGTCTGACTCTCGATCCAGCTCTTTTTAAAAAACCAATTACCTCAAACTTCATGTTAAACAGTGTTGAAATCTTGGTATTTTTCCATACATAACCATGTATATGTAAATTTCTTTAAAAAGAAATGGGATTTTCTAAAATATTGGAAAAGGTTTCTCCCAACAGCAAAACAAAAAAAAAAAACCCAGTTTAAAACGATTTAATGGCATTGTGTAGGATGGTTCTGCAATACTCACCCTTTTAAGTCAAGATGGAGTAAGGTAATGGAAATGCAATGCATTATTATTAGACTATACAATATAAAGTTATATAATTGTAGTAAAAAACAAAATATAATTACAAATAGCAGCTGATTTATAATACTGCAATACTAATTAAATACCCAACCTGAAAGCCCTGTTTAGCAGAAAGGGGGAAAAAAACACAATAGTTAAAGGGACATTAAAACATTTTGAGATTGTGATATTAAATGTTTAATTATTTGTAGTATGAAATCTTTGCAATTAACTTGAATTATTTATTTTGTCCTCTTGTAATTTAAAGGGCTATTGTAGTGGAACAATGACTTGCTGTAATTTGTTACAATGACCCTTTATGTGTTAAACCCGCAAGGTGTTAAACACAGTGAGCCACAACTCTTGCTGGCGATTGGGTCGCCAGCTGTTTCCTCTCAGGACCACCAGCACCCAATAACTACTAAAACTATAAAACTAAAGCCCTTTTATGGGTTAAGAGTTGCAGGCATGCTAGTGCTACAATTACAAGTTTTAATACTTTAGAGCATGTAATATTTGCACTATAATGGCCCTTGTTTTTACTATAACGTGATGGGCACCTCCATGTTGGAACCTAGGTTTCCCTTTATCTAATATTTATGCTGAGGACAATTAGGCACAGATAAATAAACAAACAATAAGTGTGCACAAACAAGGAATATTTCTACACAGCCTTATTTGTTGCCGGTTTTATATCCGTCCATAATTGCCCTCAGCCAAAGAGCTAAACAAGGGTAAAACTTGGGTTTCATCATCAAAAATATGTAATTCTTATTATTTGTTTCTCTAAAAATATTTCAGTATGTCTAAAACTGTGGTATGCAATTGCCTCCTCTATAGCGTAAGAAGGGTGTTAATGAACGATTAGTTAAAAAATTTAATATGAAAGAATTTAATTTTGGCTGTTTTTGGTAAGCGCTCTTGTTTCAAAGTGTGTGGCTCCTTTTACAAATCATAAGTAATGGTTTAATGTCTCTTTAACTTTTGTGCAACCTACATTGATCATACAGTTTCATGTGGAGTCGGAGCTTTTCACTATCTTGAAAATTAAGTTTTGTTGGCGAAAACACTTTGGTAACCATGACATACAACCTTGACATTAAGCTTTGTAAAACAGTGTGCAAGCGGGATAAGATTGTAAAGTACTATATTTTTTAACTATACATACATTTTCATAATTACTGGTGGAACTTAAACTTGTTGTTAGAATATGACATCAATTATGTAAGCATAGATTACAGATTGATGCTTCTGCCAGAGTGGTGATGTCATTGCTTCTGTTTTTTATTTGAGTATCAGAACATCCAGGACACGCCTAGATTTGCTGGATTTTTTTCTAGTTAACTAGCCTGTTTATAAAAAATCAATCCAAGAGAATTCAGTTTGTTCTGTTTTATGAATGATACTCTGTACAGGTTTTACACAGGCCTATGTCAATGTCTTTTCTTCATTACATGCTTCTGTGAATCAGGCAGAGAGAAGTTGGATTTATCAGTGTTTGAGTATGTGTCAAACGTTTTTTGTAAATAGTGGCGCTAGGGTTCTTTTGTTGAAGAACCCAGTCCAACGGTATTATACACTCTTCATCACGGAGAGTTCTCAAAAGATGCCAGGAATCTCTTTAAGTCCTTAAATAAAGGATGCTTTAAAAGGAAGGCTAATTGCTAGAAGAGATCTTAACTTTTGGTGTCTTAATTTCAACTTTGTCCTTAATCCGCACAATGCCATTGCCGTCTTTTAACCATTCTCATCAATATCCGCATGTATGTTTGGTGAACATTCTGATAAACCTCAATGTTAATCTAGAACTGTTTTTCAGGTTTTTGATATTGTAAGACTGGTTGCAGTCTGTTTCTTTGGAAGCACATTTGTGAATGTAACATTTAACATCGTCATTTAAACAGCACTGTATTAGACTTGTGGAATAAATCTGGCATCAGCAGAAATCGTATCTCAAACTATCCATGTAATAAAAGGATTTGCCATCTGTTTCTGGATCAGAAAAACAAAACGTCTAAAAGTTACCTTATGTTTTTGTTTTTTCTTTCACACCTTTTTTGCTACGTGCAGTGAGCACAGAGCAGATTGACATAAGGTTTCATGATGGTTGGATAAGAGAAGATTTTAGCCCTTGATTCAAATTCACAAAGTACTGTTTGAATGCGAAGCTTAAGTGAAATGTAAATGTTGTAGGTTATATTTCACTATTGTAGCTATGAAACATGTAGCAGAGAAAACTCGTACTACTGATTTTAACAAACATTATGCTAAAATGATCCTGTTTAAAGAAAACTATATACCTATATATACCGTTAAACCTTTTGCTGTAACCCATTTTGAATTAATGGATTATGAAATGGATATATTTATCTATACCAAAGTAATGTGTATACATAGATATGTCTGTAGCTACAACCTATGTTCATTGTATTGCAATTAAAAATGAAGGTTTTTTTTAATAGAATAATGTATCATAGCTAAAACATTTTGCTGTGGAACTTTGTCCCATATATTATAGCAAGCTTAGGAAAGAGTATCAAGTTTGAAATCTAGGATCTGTCGAGTTCAGGTTTGACTGCTTTAATTATCTGCACTGGGTGCCACAATAAATAGATATGAATGTAGTATATGCCCCCACGTGAAGCAGCCATAACGAATAGGAAGTCATTTTAGAAAGGACTATTTCAAGTTTATCTTTTTTTGTATATGAAAATGAACAATAAATTACATGAAAAAAATGAATGTGACTCTTGCTTTTGTTTGCATAATACAGATGAGGTTTGGGTATAAAATAAATATAATCATATCACTCAGAAAGCTTAGCAATGATACGTTATTTAATTTAGCAAGCAACCTGACATTTTTTTATTCTCACAAGTATTTGGATAACGTGTTCAGTACACTTGTGTCTGATTATACTGATCCTTCCTGCAAGCCTCAGTTCAAGGTAAATTGCTGCACAAAGATTAAAAAAGGGTTGACAATATTTATATGTATGAGTGTGGTGGGATCTACTGCTGCTGCTATTGCATTGTCTTTATGTATTTGTCAATTATGCTATTCTACTGCATTTAAAGAACAAGTAAATACAGTAGATTTGCATAATCAACAAATGCATGATAAAGACAACGCAATAGCACTTCAAATGAGTAGATTTGTTTCTGACCATTTTCAAAAATGTCTATTCCCACTTCTTATGTATCATGTGACAGACATCACCCAATCACTAATGCATATATACGTATATTCTGTGAATTCTTGCACATGCTTAGTAGGAGCTGGTGACAAAAAAGTGTAAATATAAGTGCACATTTTGCTAAAGTAAATTGGAGAGTTGTTTAAAATTGCATGCTTTATCTGAATCATCAAACTTTAATTTTGACTTGAGTATCCCTTTAATGGTATATAAATACCACATAATACATTTTCTTAGTGAATAAAGTATATACTACATATAAAACAACTATTAGAATATTAGTATATTAAAGTTAGAACATATAAAGAAGGAATGGACAGAAAACAAAACACAAATTCAAAGCCTTTGTAGATCTACCACTGGCTGGGGGAACATATGAGGACACCAGCTACTGAACAAATATTTCAATTGGTTTTTGAAGTCATTAGTTTAGCCCACATATTAATTTCCACCTTAGAATTAACAATACATATCACTATTTAAAGTTTACTTAGTTTATGCATCTGTCCTGTCTATTATTGTGAACTAGTAGAAGATTAGTGCACATTTTACATGTAATTGAGGGAATTACACCAGATTCACTAACATTTTCTAATAACTGAAGAGCATATATTGGCTAGAAGTGGACTAAAGCCTGTTAAAAGGGAGTAGTATACACGTAAAGGGGAGGAACCAGGTAAGTTGCATGAGGCTAAATGCCGACCAGTGAATACAGCATGATATTATATAAAGAAATCTAAATTAACAAAATATTGTTAATTCTCCAGATGATCAGGACCTTATTAATAATCCATTCAAAGGGTGTGTTCTGATTCTCCTGCTTCATTCTTGTTAACCTTTGGTTGTCATACTTGAATTATTTTATGAATTGTCTTCCATATTTTTATGAAAGATTTTTTTTTTAAGCCACCAGTAAACAAATGATATTCAAGTTGTGAATATGCATTTTTTGTTTGTTGCAGTGTTGATTAAATCTCACACTGAAATTGTCACCAGTTTGTCACAGAAACGGTTAATTGGCCCTTTCCACTTTTACCAGTTTGTCACAGTTTAGCCATTCCAGACAAGCCTGTGACTTAGTTATATGAGTGCAAGGGTTAACAAACACTCTGCACTAGAAAAATGCCCAAATTACCCTTTAATGCCACCCACCCTAAACTATCTCTGCTGCCACCACTTTAAAGGGACACTAAACCCAAAATTTTTATTTCAGGATTCAGATAGAGAATTTAATTTTAAACAACATTCCAATTTACTTCTGTTATCTAATATGCTTAATTTTTTTTAGATATCCTTTGTTAAAGAAATAGCAATGCATATGGGTGAGCCAATCACATGAAGCATTTATGTGCAGCCACCAATCGGCAGCTACTGAGCCTATCTGGATATGCTTTTCAGCAAAGAATATCAAGAGAAAGAAGCAAATTAGATAATAGAAGTAAATTAGAACGTTGTTTAAAATTGCATGGGAAATGCTAAGGAAAAACACAGATTAACAGACTAATTCCTTCGCTAATGTGAATTTCAGAGAAACTTGCCCATAGTACCAAACAATGTTTTTAGCATTTTTGCTATCACTCTGTTTACACAGAAATAAAGACTCTGTTTTTAAATTTACCTATGAAAACTATATATTTTTTTTTTTTTTTTTTTTTTGGGGGGGGGGGGCAATAAAAAAAGAGCTTTCAGATGATGACTGTTTCAACTAGCTATGTATTCTCAATTGAGAAATTGTAAAATTACAAAAAAAGTTAAACAATTATAAAAAGATTTGTTTTATACAAACATATATATATATATATATATATATATATATATATATATATATATATGTGTGTTTAACAACAGTTAAAATTATGGGGAGGCGAAAAGTGAGTTTAAAATCCTCCACTAAATACAAAATATAGAGAAAATAACTCATTGTGTAAACCATTTACAGATCTAAACAAGTCAGAAGACCAGAAGACTTGCTTTAAACCCAGAAACTCTCTGACTACACTGTTTCCAAGTCTTCTGACTTGTTTAGATCTGTAAATGGGTTACACAATGAGTTATTTTCTCTATATTTTGTATCTAGTGGAGGATTTTAAACTCACTTTTCGCCTCCCCATAATTTTAATTGTTGTTGAATTTCCCCCAGAAATGAACTTTACCAAGCAGTGATTTAACCTACTCCCAGCTGATGAGTGGCAATAACCACGAAACAGCTGTCCTGGGATTGGTCTGAATCACTGTACTAACCCTAGCTAAGATTAGAAGCTGTGTAATGCAGCGATGCTATGGCATAAAGGGAAGTCTGTCTTAAAAAGCAGGCTAGAAGTAAAAAGGTGAGTCATTGTGAACCTCATTTGCATATTTTACCCAGATTCCTTTGCTGCATTGGAAACAGTGTAGTCAGAGAGTGTCTGGGTTTAAAGCAAGTCTTCTGACTTGTTTAGATCTGTAAATGGTTTACACAATGAGTTATTTTCTCTATATATTATATATGTTTACAAACAGGGACTGCGCTCGCTGGATTTAGATAAATTAATATTAATTAAGTTGTAACATTTCGGGGTATGCAGACCCCCTTCCTCAGACCAGATAATGTGTAAGTGGTAACAGTGCAACTTAAATATGCCAAGTCCCACCCATCAATTAATTCAAAAGTTGCGCCAAAAATTGTGTTGCCAGGCAACCCATAGTTGCCTGGTTACAAGTATAAACCAAGCAAACAAAACAGTGCAATCCCCAAACATATAGTGCTCAGTGTGATTATATACAGAAAAATGTATACATTCCATCCTGCATATCAAAGCTTATACTAGTCATCAGTGTATATAAAGAGTTTATCCAAATATATCATTACTAGTCCTAAAGCCCGTTCACACGGGCCATTTTTTGCAGTACAGCGGTCCCACCCCTTGCCCTCTCTCCATACCCCTCTCTTTTGCTCCCTCTCTCTCCCCCTCTCTTTTGCAACAGGTAAACGGAATACAGCACCCACCAAAAAATACTGAGCACGGAGAGGGTTAACCAAACCCAGTAGAATCAAAGTACAAAGAATTCTCCAGCTAGTAAACAATAACCTTTATTTGTGCATACAGGGTCCAAAAAACAGCAGCAACGTTTCGGGCAAACAATCAGCCCTTTGTCAAGCTAAATATCAAGTGATTATACAGGTGTTTTAAATAGCCACACTGGCGCCAAACCATATACATTAGCATCTCTATTACGCCACCTAGTGGTTCAAAAAGTGAACAACAATCACAATGTGTATTTATTCATAATATAAACATATATAAATAATAATAATACCTTATAGTGGACAAAAACATTTTTTTTTATATAAAATACATTATTTATATCAAAATGTACTCAAAATATGCTAAAACATATTCATGATTAAAAATAATTATATGAAGAAAATTAACTTAATATATCACTTAATATCACAATGGATACTCAAAAAGGATACACAATCTTATAATACAAGTATCCCTATCCCATAATTAATAATGAAATCACTATACAATTTAAAAAAATATTTTATTCAATCTTGTAGTTAACAAAAAATAGACCAATTGCATTCCCATTATTCTATTACATTATATTATTTATTCACCAAAAAGCAGACCAATTACATTCCCTATTTAGACCTTTTGGCCATAAGGTGTTCAATTCATTAATTCAAAAAGTTTCCCTTTTGTTTAACAAAGACTCCCTATCCCCTCCTTTTCTAGGCATATGTACTTGCTCTATGAGCTGAAAACGAAGTTGACTAACAAAAGTTGCGCCTAAAATTTTGTTGCCAGGCAACCCATAGTTGCCTGGTTACAAGTATAAACAAAGCAAACAAAACAGTGCAATCCCCAAACATATAGTGCTCAGTGTGATTATATACAATAAAATGTATACATTCCATCCTGCATATCAAAGCTTATACTAGTCATCAGTGTATATAAAGAGTTTATCCAAATATATCATTACTAGTCCTAAAGCCCGTTCACACGGGCCATTTTTTGCAGTACAGCGGTCCCACCCCTTGCCCTCTCTCCCTCCCCCTCTCTTTTGCTCCCTCTCTCTCCCCCTCTCTTTTGCTCCCTCTCTCTCCCCCTCTCTTTTGCTCCCTCTCTCTCCCCCTCTCTTTTGCTCCCTCTCTCTCCCCCTCTCTTTTGCTCCCTCTCTCTCCCCCTCTCTTTTGCGCGCTCTCTCTCCCCCTCTCTTTTGCGCTCTCTCTCTCCCCCTCTCTTTTGTACTCTCCCCCTTCTTTTGCCCTCTCTCTCCCACTCTCTTGCGCTCTATCCCCCCCTCTTTTACGCTCTCTCTTCCCCTCTCTTTTGCGCTCTCTCTTCCCCTCTCTTTTGCTCTCTCTCCCCCCTCTCTCTTGCTCTCTCTCTCCATCCCTCTCTATTGCTCTCTTCCCCCCTTTCTCTCTCCCCTCCTCTCTCCCCCCTCTCTCTCTCCCCCCCTCTTTTGCGCTCCCCCCCCTTTTGCGCTCTCCCCCCCTCTTTTGCACCGTCTCCCCCCCCTCTCTTTTGCGCCGTCTCCCCCCTCTCTTTTGCTCTCTCTCTCGCCATACCTCTCTTTTGCACTCTCTCTCCCCCTTGCTCTATCCCCCCTCTCTCTATCTCCCCCCCTCTCTCTCCCCCCCTCCCCCCTTCAATTAAATGTCATAACGGCAATAGAGACATCCATATTCAAATACACACAGTCTTAAAGATAGGCATCGTATTGTGGTATATCATTTAGTTCATCACAAATAGTATAATAGTATAGAGCTTACTTGCCTTTAATCAAACATTTATCAGCATAAGGAAATGCTAAGCAACAGACTTTGGTCCTATTGAGCGCAATGCTCGTGATCTGCGGTGCTGCGTGTGTGCCGTTATGGCCCACTCCTCCTCACATACACATGGATAATTTGCATACTGCTGACGTATGCAGCATGTCAGTTGTGTGTTTCTAGGGGGCTTTGATCACAATGTGTATCCAAGGTTGCTATGACATTACTGATTCCCCGGTTTAACGTATGCACTGCAGCATATATCAACTATTATGGGGCAAGCTGCGATCATAGTGTTTATCAGATTATCAATGTAAAAACTATTCTTATGACTATATGTATAGCATTTATGTAGTATTTTATGTTCAAACCTTGGCAGGCAGCGTCTGACTAATATGCATTCGGGTATGATATATAGGCAGTTCCCCAGGCTAACCATGCCCCATAGTTACACCTAAGTCTTACAGTATATAGGGGATATCTAAAAAGTGTAAGTAAGTAATGCAATTCTGGTGAGTGTATATATGTTCTCAGTTTAGCCAAAAGGACCATATCGGTATAATTGGTCATACATAAACACCTATACCAACTCCCATGAGTACAATATAGATTGTAGTCACATATATCAAAGATGATTCAATCAGATAAGTGATAAACCAGGGCTAAGACCTAATATGTTCTCAATTTAGCCTAAGAACGTATTGGTACAGTTAGTCATATATAAATTCTATAAACCAGAGATGACTCAATCTGACAGGTCACAAAACAATAGATTATTCAATCTGATAAATAACAGGATCAGTGTGCCAAACCCTCATCAAGAGGTAGATTAAGACCTCATAACACATAATCATTGGACTGATCATTTACAAGTGGCAATCAGGTTTATAAATACATCGTATGTATCAAATAACTTGTGTCAGATCCCATTTGGATCTATAAATGACCTCATATGTCTAATCATTGGTCAATTGTATAACAAGTGACACTCAAGGTCATGTTTATGTCATATTAGCTTATTTCACATTAAGGTGTAGCATCCAGGTCCTGTACAGACTATTGTATATCCAAGTAGCAGAGATACCAGTGTTAATTTTGGTAATATCTTTGTTTCTGGCACACCCGTTATTCAACCATCAGTCATTATGAACTTAACATTTTGTTATGTATAGTCCCTTTCATATACCAGTCACTTTTACACTATGATCACCCCATGATGATTTTACACATGGCTCACCCCACTATGACATGGAGTCAGCCACGGTATGGTACCCCAACAGAAGGTTTTGTATCATCAAGATAATTTGGTGGTACTCACCAAAAGGTATGGAGTTCAATCAGTCCTCATAGAAAGCAGTGCCAGTCGTTGGACATGTTCAAGCCGTGGGGGTGAAGGGTGCCAAGTCTATAGATCCAGCGGGATTCAAGTTGCAATATAGCTTTACACATTACCAAAAATCCATAAGGACAAACAAAATCCACCAGGCAGACCTATTGTGTCTGCTCGTGGTTCCCTACTTCAACCCCTGGCACAATACATTGATACACAATTGCAACCACTAGTCAGATGGATGGACTACTATCTCAGAGACTCAGGTGAATTGATTAAGATTATTAATTCACTGAATGAAGTAGATGATGAAGATCTTCTAGTTACTATGGATGTTAGGAGTCTGTATACAGCCATACCACACGCCAAGGGACTTAGGGGCTATACGGAGGGCATTAACACACTACCCATATGTGGGACCTCCTGCTCCCTTCCTGTTGAAGCTACTAGAAATGTGCCTCAAACGGAACTATTTCCGGTTCGAGAGAAAGTTTTATCAACACCTGATGGGGACGGCCATGGGATCAAACATGGCTCCGGCTTATGCCAATCTTTTCATGGAACAATATGAAAAGGAAACAAAGGGAGTTTACATTCATGAGAACATCAAGAGCTACAGAAGGTACATAGATGATGTATTAATTATCTGGCAAGGTGATGCAGACTCATTGGACTATTTCTTTGCTAAGATATGGTGAGTCCACGGAATCCTCAATTACTAGTGGGAATATCACTCCTGGCCAACAGGAGGAGGCAAAGAGCACCACAGCAAAGCTGCTATATATGTCACTTCCCTTACCCATAATCCCCAATCATTCTCTTTGCCTGCGGTGCAAGGAGGAGGTGGAGTTTTGGTGTCTGATCTACAATCAAGATTTTGTTATTTTACAAGCAGAGTAGGTTTGCTCTGATCTTTCTAAAGGGTCTAGCCTTAGCCCATGTCAGTCTCTTTAGTAGGGCAGTGGTGGTTTTTAAGTAATTGAAAACTTGTGGGGTACAATCCTCACTGCGTTTTCCCAAAACATTTTGCTGCCCTATTTAGATAGCCTGAGTAAGTTTACTCGGTCTTTCTGTATTTCCACAGGTCCATGTGAGGGAACGCATCCTCTCAAACCAGGTGATCTGTCCTGCTGCCGGACAGATGAATATTAAGGTAAGTGCCAATTTTATTTTTCTATTTAGCAGTGAAAAAATTGGTACTTATTCAGCTGAAACACTGCAGGGGGACGTTTTTTATTATTCCTGTCAAAGTGCAGGTTTTTATGGCAGTTTTTGCAGGCACTGTTAGTGTGAGGAGTTTTTTATTTTTATTCATGGCTCAATGGGGTTCCGTTTTTTAACGGATTATGTACTTTATTATAAGGGTTTTTTTGTTGTTAAAAAGAAACTGCTTTTTTTGCTGAAGGACTGCCCCTTTTAGGGTGGTTCAGTTTCTTGATGACAGAGTACTTTTGGCGCTTTTTTTCACTTTCTGTGGAGTGAGGTGCACATTTTTTTTAGATGTCTCTGCTGCTTTGATTGCTTCTTGCCATTTTAGCTTCTCTGGAATCCGGATTGTAAACGGGATCGTTTTTCCTCAGTTTGCTGTGGGTTGCAGGACAGGTAGGGCACCTCAGCAATTCTGCTGAGGTGTAGAGTGTTGCCTGGGGTATGTTTTCTTGATTTGGTAATTTAAAGGGAACATTTCATTTAATACAGTTTTGTTACGTGTGTTATCCTTTGTTAAAATATTGTTAAAAAAATTTAAAAAAAAAAAAAGTTTTTTTTAATTCTTTTGTATTAAAGAACTTTAGCTTATAGAAATAGACTTTTTGACCCTGAAACATCATTAGCTAATGTGGATGCAGTTCAGGAGCATCCTGTTTCAGATGTGCCACAGCTTTCTCATCAAGCGTCCCAATCCTATTCATCTGCACATGCACCTGTGTTTCCTCTCATACTCCGTCTGGAGTCACTTTGCATGATATTGCTGCCCAGGTATCTTCTGCAGTAGGTAAGGTTTCTGATCCTGAGGTGGCTAATCATAGTATTTCCTCTCAGAAGTCTGAGGATGAAGATTCTTCGGGTGCATATGAGGGTGAAATTTTGGACACAGGCAGTATAATTCTTTCTGCTAATTTAAGCTGGAACACCTTTGCTTGTTACTTAAGGAGGTTTTGGCTACTTTAGATGACTCCGATACTACTATCGTTGTTAACCCTAAGAAGTCTAGTAAGCTGAACAAGTATTTTGATGTTCCATCTGCGGTGGAGGTATTTCCTGTTCCAGATCGTGCTTCTGAGATTATTGCACGAGAATGGGAGAGACCTGGTATTCCCTTTTCTCCATCTCCTATTTTTAAGAAGATGTTTCCTATAGCTGACTTTGTTAAGGAATCATGGCAAATGGTTCTTAAGGTGGAAGGAGTTATTTCCATTTAGGCTAAGAGGACTACTATTCCCATAGAGGATAGTTGTTCTTTTAAGGATCCAATGGATAAGAAATTGGAGGCATTATTAAAGAAAATGTTCACCAAGGTCTTCAATGGAAGCCTGTGGTATGTATTGCCACTGTTACCAGTGCTGCAGCTTACTGGTTTGATGCCTTGTTTGATTCTATTCAGACAGATACTCCTCTTGAGGAAATCCAGGAAAGGATTAAGGCTCTTAAATTAGCCACTTCTTTTATTACAGATGCTTCCTTACAGGCCATTAAACTGGGAGCAAAAATATCTGGTTTTGCGGCTCTAGCTTGCAGAGCCCTTTGGTTAAAATCCTGGTCTGCGGATGTTTCTTCTAAATCTAAGTTATTAGCTATTCCCTACAAGGGTAAGACCTTGTTTGGCTGAAATAATTTTAGATATCACAGGAGGAAAGGGATCTTTTCTTCCTCAGGACAGAAAGAATAAGCAGAAAGGACATCAGAGTAATTTTCGTTCCTTTCGTAAATTTAGAGGTAAATCCTCCGCTTCCTCTTCCAAGCAGGAACTATCCAAATCTTCCTGGAAGTCTAATCAGTCTTTGAACAAGGGGAAACGGTCTAAGAAGCCTGCGGCTGACTCCAAGTCAGCATGAAGGGTCGGCCCCTGATCCAGGAATGGATCCAGTAGGGGGCAGGCTTTCTCAATTTGAATATGAGATGTCCCAGACCTGTGGACCGTGGAAATTGTATCTCAGGGGTACAAGATAGAATTCAAGACTTTTCCTTCCAGAGGCAAGTTTCTTCTCTCAAAATTATCTATAGATCAGATAGAGAGAGGCGTTTTTAAGTTGTAGCAAGGATCTTTTTGCCCTGGGAGTTATAGTTCCAGTTCCTCCACAGGAACAGGGTCTGGGTTTTTATTCAAATCTCTTTGTGGTTCCCAAGAAAGAGGGGACTTTTAAACCTATTTAAAACAAGTTCCTCAGAATACCGTTCTTCAAGATGGAGACTATACGTTCCATTCTTCCTTTGGTTCAAGAGGGTCAGTTTATGACAACCAGGATGCATACCTTCATGTTCCCATTCACAGGGATCATCACAAGTTTCTAAGGTTCGCTTTCTTAGACAATCATTTTCAGTTTCTGGCTCTTCCATTCGGCCTTGCCACAGCTCCCAGAATTTTCTCAAAGGTCCTGGGGGCTCTTTTGGCAGTGATCCAGTCTTGGGGCATTGCAGTAGCGCCTTATCTGGACGACATTCTGGTTCAGGCGCCGTCTTTTCAACAAGCAAACTCTCATACGGAGATCTTGTTGTCTTTCCTTCGCTCCCACAGTTGGAAGGTGAATCTGGGAAAAAGTTCCCTGATTCCATCCACAAGAGTAGTGTTTTTGGGGACCATAATAGACTCCCTATTAATGAAGATATTTCTGACAGAGGTCAGAAAAACAAGATATTCGACTCCTGTCTTGTCCTTCAGTCCTCTCTTCGGCTGTCAGTGGCTTTATGTATGGAGGTTATTTGGGTTGATGGTAGATTCCATGGACATCATTCCGTTTGCTCGGTTCCATCTCAGACCTCTGCAGTTATGCATGTTAAGACAATGGAATGGGGACTATGTGGATCTGTCTCCGCAAATAGTTCTGGATCAGGCGACAAGAGACTCTCTTCTGTGGTGGTTGTCTCACAAACACATCTCCCAGGGAACTTGCTTTCGCAGACCTTCCTGGGTGATCGTGACCACGGATGCCAGCCTTCTAGGTTGGGGAGCTGTTTGGAGGTCATTGAAGACTCAGGGTCTTTGGACTCGGGAGGAGTCAGTTCTCCCTACAAACATTCTAGAGTTGAGAGCCATTTTCAACGCTCGACTGGCCTCAGTTAGCCATAGCCTGGTTTATCAGGTTCCAGTTGGACAACATAACATCGGTGGCGTACATCAACCACCAGGGGGGAACTCGGAGTTCCTTGGCCATGACAGAGGTGGCCCGGATAATCCAGTGGGAGGAATCTTGTCTTTCTGCCATCCACATCCCAGGAGTGGGAGGCGGGTTTTCTGAGCCGTCAGACCTTTTATCGGGGGAGTGGGAACTCCATCCGGAAGTATTTTCCAGTTTAGTCCTCAATTGGGGCAGCCAGAACTGGATCTCATGGCTTCTCAGCAGAATGCCAAGCTTCTGAGGTATGGCTCGAGGTCAAGGGATCCACAGGCTTTCTTGATAGATGCTCTGGCGGTACCTTGCAACTTCAGTCTAGCATAAATATCTCCTCCATTTGCTCTCCTGATAAGAGTCATTGCTTGGATCAAGCAGGAGAGGGGGTCGATGATTCTCATAGCGCCAGCGTGGCCTTGCATGA
This sequence comes from Bombina bombina, assembly GCF_027579735.1. Taxonomy (NCBI): domain Eukaryota; kingdom Metazoa; phylum Chordata; class Amphibia; order Anura; family Bombinatoridae; genus Bombina; species Bombina bombina. Next base: position 173,170,798 of record NC_069503.1, on the reverse strand, counting down.
TCTGGTATGCAGATCTAGTGGAAATGTTGTTTCTACCTCCATGGAGACTCCCTCTAAAGAAGGACCTTTTACTTCGGGGTCCTTTTCTTCATCCAAATCTCATTTCTCTGAAACTGCTTGGAGATTGAATGCTTGATTTTATCTAAGCGTGGGTTTTCAGAGTCGGTCATTGAGACCATAATTCAGGCTCGTAAGCCTGTGACAAGAAAATTTTACTATAAGATATGCCATAAATATCTGTATTGGTTTGAATCCAGAGGCTACTCTTGGAGTAGAGTCAGGATGCCTAGGATTTTGTCTTTTCTCCAGGAGGGTCTAGAGAAGGGTTTGTCAACTAGTACTCTGAAAGGTCAGATTTCTGCATTGTCTATTTTTGCATAAGCATTTGGCGGATGCGCCAGACGTGCAATTTTTTTTATCAGGCCCTGGTTAGGATCAGGCCTGTGTTTAAACCCGTTACTCCTCCCTGGAGTTTTAACCTTGTTCTTAGAGTTTTACAGCAGGCTCCGTTTGAACCTATGCATTCCTTAGATATGAAGATGTTATCTTGGAAGGTTTTGTTTCTTGTTGCTATTTCTTCTGCTTCGAGAGTTTCAGAACTCTCGGCTCTGCAGTTTGATTCTCCGTATCTTATTTTTCATTCTGATAAGGTGGTCCTACGTACTAAGTTAGATTTCCTACCTAAACTTGTTTCAACCAAGAATATTAATCAGGAGATTGTGGTTCCTTCTTTGTGTCCTAATCCTCCTCCTCCTAAGGAGCGTTTGTTGCACAACCTAGATGTTGTGCATGCATTGAAGTTCTATCTTCAGGCAACTAAGGACTTTCGTCAGTCTTCTGCTTTGTTTGTTTTTCTGGGAAGCGCAAGGGTCAGAAAGTTAAGGCTACTTCTCTTTCTCTTTGGCTAAGGAGTATTATTCGTTTGGCCTATGACACTGCTAGACAGCAACCTCGTGAGAGAATCACTGGCCATTCCAAAAGGGCTTTTTCTTCTTCCTGGACATTTAAAAATGAAGCTTCTGTGGAACAGATATGCAAGGCTGCAACTTGGTCCACTTTACATTCTTTTTCTAAGTTTTATAAATTTGATACTTTTGCCTCAGCTGAGGCTTCTTTTTGGGAGAAGGGTTCTTCAAGCAGTGGTGCCTTCTGTCTACCTGTCTTTTCCCTCCCTTATTATCTGTGTCCTCTAGCTTGGGTATTGATTCCCACTAGTAATTGATTCCGTGGACTCGCCATATCTTAGGAAAGAAAACATAATTTATGCTTACCTGATAAATTTATTTCCGGATATGGTGAGTCCACGGCCCTTCCTTTATTTAAGACAGTTATTTTTTTCTAAAACCTCAGGCACCTCTACACTTTTGTGTTATCATCTTTTTTCATTTTTCCTTTGGTCGAATGACTGGAGATTATGGGTAAGGGAAGAAACCTATATAGCAGCTTTGCTGTGGTGCTCTTTGCCTCCTCCTGCTAACCAGGAGTGATATTCCTACTAGTAATTGATGATTCCGGACTATATCCGGAAATAAATGTATCAGGTAAGCATAAATTATGTTTTTTTGTAGTTCTCAATACTGTGAATTTGTGGCTGCACAAGTAACATGCCCTTTCTTTGCAGCAAAAAATGTATAAAATAAATATACAGAATTGAGAAATAGGCTTTAAAGGGAAATAATCAATTTTATTTAAATCAAATCCACTCTGTTTCCAACTAAAATTATTTACGGTAATTTTCCATTAACGGAACGTCAGTGATTTAAAAACCGCCATGCACATAAGCAAGCAAAGTCGCAAACCATGTGTCAAGTGTAATTACTAAAGTTCCACCAATAAATTAATCCATCCAGACACAATAATTAATTTACCCACCATTCTTCATATCTACGTTGGGGATAACGTTTTCAGCACACTCACGAAAGCGCCGTCTAGTTGAGCCACGCAGTTTACTTGAGTCCTGCTGGGAATGATTCCTGAAGTGCTCGTGCATGGGCAAAAAAAGCTGTCATTTATAAGCGCACGCACACAAATAAGCAATCATTTTTTAATGAATACAGCTCCCAAGCATAGTAATAAGTCCATTAAGGAAACTGTTATATTGTCTATTAAAGGGATAGTAAAGTCCAAATTAAACTTTCTTAATTCAGATAGGGCATGTCATTTTAAACAACTTACTAATTTACTTGTATCATCAAATTTGCTTTGTTCTCTTGTTATTCTTAGTTGAAAGCTAAACCTAGGTAGGCTCATATGCTAATTTCTAAGTCCTTGAAGGCTGCCTCTCATGTGAATGTATTTGACAGTTTTTCACAGCTAGAGGGTGTTAGTTCATGTGTTTCATATAGATAATACTGTGCTTATGCACGTGATTATTTAAGAGTCAGCACTAATTGCCTGAAATGCAAGTCTGTCAAAAGGAGGCAGTCAGCAGAGGCTTAGATACAAGGTAATTACAGAGGTAAAAAGTATATCATTTTAACAGTGTTGGTAATGCAAAACTGGGGAATGGTAAATAAAGGGATTATCTTTCTTTTTAAACAATAACATTTTTGGTGTTTACTATCCCTTTAAGTGCATTAAGGAAACTATTATATTAAAGGGACACTAAAGCCAAATTTTTTCTTGCGTGATTCAGATAGAGCATGCAATTTTAAGCAACTTTCTAATTTACTCCAATTATACATTTTTCTTTGTTCCCTTGCTTTTTTTTATTTGAAAAAGAAGGCATCTAAGCTATTTTTTTGGTTCAGGACCATGGAAAGCACTAGTTTATTGGTGGATGAATTTATCGACCAATCAGCAAGAACAACCCAGGTTGTTCACCAAAAATGGGCTGGCATCTAAACTTACATTCTTGCATTTCAAATAAAGATACCAAGAGAATGAAGACAATTTGATAATAGGAGTACATTAGAAAGTTGCTTAAAATTGCATGCTCTATCTGAATCCCAAAAGAAAAAAATTGGGTTCAGTGTCCCTTTAACTATTAAGATAATGAAACAATTTTAATACGTACTAAGAAAATTAAATTAATGGCAACTTGAAACTAATTTAAAAATAAACTTAATTAACTTATGTATCCACATTTATGATGAATTTATCTGGACAAATATTGTTAATATTATTTTAAAAATGTAATTATTTTAGAAAATCAAAGAATAAACTGCAATTAATAAACAAAAGCAAAATACTTAGAAAATGTAAATCATAAATTATTCCTATGTGCATGTGCTTGCTGATGTATCTGTTTGTACACGTGCTCTCACTGACGGCTTTATACCTGCTGTAAAAATGGAGCTCGCCGTGCTTAAATGCTTCAAGGGACAGTCTAGTCAAAATTAAAGTTTCATGATAAACAACTTTCCAATTTACTTTTATCAGCAAATTTGCTTTGTTCTTTTAGTATTTTTTGTTGAAAGCTAAACCTAGGTAGGCTCATATGCTAATTTCTAAGCCCTTGAAGGCCGCCTCTTATCACGGTGCATTTTGACAGACCGCGTTAGTTCATGTGTAACATATAGATAAGTGTGTGGAATTACCTAGAAGTCAGCACTGGTTGACTAAAATGCATGTATGTCAAAAGAACTGAGATAAGGGGGCAGTCTGCAGAGGCTAATCACAGAGGTAAAAAGTATATTCATATAACCATGTTGGTTATGCAAAAATGGGGAATGGGTAATAAAGGGATTATCTATCTTTTTAAACAATAAAAAAATCTTGAGAAGGCTGTTGCCTTTAAGTAAGTGGTGGGAAAATGAATTACTATTTTAGGCCTGTTAATTAAAAAGTACCTTATTTACACACAACTACTGCAGCCATAAGACAAATGGTTGTAAAAGTTTCTGTAGGATCCCTTTGCTCAGAAATGGGAGATATACATGGCTTTGCCATTGTTTTTTGGTAATTAGAAGGCTGCTAATTGTAGCTGTGTATCACACCTCTGAAATTCCCACAATCTTCGGTACTGGCAGCCAGTATGCAGTTAGTTTTTTTATTATTATTATTATTTATTTTCTGTAAATATTTCTTATTTTCTGTTCTTCCCACCTCCCTGATCCCAGTCTGTGTCACTGTCTGTAGCGGCAATCTGCCATTGTACGGTAAGTTAGCATGATCAGCAATCTCTTACTATATGAAGACTTCTGCCTTAATGTTCATTATCTTATATCTAAGCTGAAAGTGGGGACTACAGCATGCGCTGTGTGGCATAGTATGTACATCCATTTGGCTTAAGGGGCTAAAAATAAAAAAACTGAATTTGGTATAAATCAGTCTAAAAACACTACTGTTAATTACTAGTCTCTTCTGTAAAGTGGTTCAAATATTAGGCAATGGCAAAAACGTGTGTATATATATATATATATATATATATATATATATATTATGAACAAACACAAAAAAAAGTCAAAATATAACAGAACCTGTAACTTTACCAAAATAGCCTCTGCTCCAGGGAAATAAAATGGAGAATGGTCGGACACACTGTTCTAGCTTCCAATATGAAAGACAATATTATTTTGCTGGCTTCATCATTAAATACATTTTTTCATGAGATTAGGTTTTTGACCAGGCCCCTTCTAGAGTGGGCAAAGAAGGTACCCCCCCCCCATTGCAAGCCCTGTCTGAAGTTATAGGATATCTTATAATTTTAGTTATGAATATAAAGTACACATACACTTATAAGCAATCCCATTGTGACATCAAAAGGATTAAATTGATACCAAATATGACGTCTGTCAATGTTGTTCATCCAGTAACATTAAAGTGGTCAACACATATCTTAAAGGGATAGTCTAGGCCAAAATAAATTTTCATTATTCAGATAGAGCATGTAATTTCAAACAATTTTCCAATATACTTTTATCACCAATTTTGCTTTGTTCCCTTGGTATTCTTAGTTGAAAGCTTAATCTAGGAGGTTCATATGCTAATTTCTTAGACCTTGAAGGCCACCTCTTTTCAGAATGCATTTGACCGGTTTTTCACCACTAGAGGGTGTTAGTTCACATATTTCATATAGATAACACTGTGCTCATGCACGTGAAGTTATCTGGGAGCAGGCAGTGATTGGCTAAACTGCAAGTCTGTCAAAAGAACTGAAATAAAGGGGCAGTTTGCAGAGGCTTAGATACAAGATAATCACAGAGGTTAAAAGTATATTATTATAACTGTGTTGGTTATGCAAAACTGGGGAATGGGTAATAAAGGGATTATCTATCTTTTAAAACAATAAAAATTCTGGTGTAGACTGTCCCTTTAAGATATCCTAGAGCTTCAACTCTAATTGGCCATAGGCCTCTGTCTTCTGTCACTCTGTGTTGACAGCTTGGCCCATAAAAATCACTCTACTGAAAGGAGGGAATAGCACCTTATAGCTGTTTTACCAAATGTATGTAATAAAAAGCATTCTTCCCAAAAAACTTGCCTTTTTTTTACCATTCTAGTAAGAATTTGTAAATAACAGACATAGAAATACAGGACACAAAAGGAAGATTACCTGTTGATATTCTAAAATCATGAGGTTTTCATGACATTCAGCATCAAATTAAATATCTTTCATTTTAAGTAAATGATTAAATGGGTTAGAATTGTATTATAAATGCTTGTATGTAAATGTGGTTAAAGGGATACCAAACCCAATTTTTTTTTCTTTCATGATTCTGATAGAGCATGCAATTTTAAGCAACTTTCTAATTTACTCCTATTATATTTTTTTTGTTCTCCTGCTATCTTTATTTGAAAAACATGAATGTAAACCTTAGGAGCCAGACCATTTTAGGTTCAGAACCCTGGATAGCACTTGCTCCTTGGTGGCTACATTTATCAACCAATAAGCAAGGGTAACCCAGGTTCTAAACCAAAAATGGGCCGGCTCCTAAGCTTTAGATTTTTGCTTTTTAAAGAAATATAGCAAGAGAACGAAGAAAAATTTATAATAGGAGTAAAATAGAAAGTTACTTAAAATGGCATGCTCTGTCTGAATTTTTACAGAAAAAAAATTGTGTCTAGTATCCCTTTAACCACCGTAGGCTAGATGTATAGTTAGAGACAATGCTTTGCAGCAACCCCACAAGAAACGGCTAGTGAGCCATTTAGTAGAGGCATACACAAGTAGCCACCAATACCTATTTGCTGCAGTTAAAAACATTAATATATTTTATTATTGTGTTATTAATCTTATCTATTATTAAAATATTTTAACACGTTTAGATATGCATGTTTACAATTTAATGAAAAAATAGGACACAGTAATAGTAATATGTCTATTATGATTATACTAGCTAACACTTTGGGCTAGATTTATCATTTTACCAAAGTCCTGATCGGTTGCATTCTTGATCATTTTATTATTTATAAAGTAGTGGTTTAAACAGCTATTAGGTGTACATTTATGAAGCTGCATTTGCAGCTTTTTAGGCTATCCAGAGGTCTGTGTGAGCAAGCCTGCTACCATATATCTAAGAAGCAGAAATGTTGTCTTCTGCCCCTCCTTGACCTCAGGGGGGCCTGCCCTGCTCTAGAGCAATTGATTGCGCATGTGTAGGGGCAGCATTGCACAAGAAACCTCTTGTGCAATGTTACATTTCACTGTGAGATGCAGCATCACAAGAGGCAAGTGCCGGCAGCCAGAAAGATCATTTTTAGCCTATTCTAAATAAAAAGGGACACTAAACACAAATTGTAAACTACATGATTATAGACCTTCATATATAAGAATAATTTTGCAATGAAAAATGCAGCTTTATTTTGTCAAATGAGCACATTGTTTTATGTGTATTTGTTTCACTGATTTCCCTGTCCCCCATAATAAAATAACCCTTGTTAACCAATCACAAATTAATATTCAGGTGTAGCACAAACTCTCACCTAGATTACGAGTCTTGCGTTAGCCTTAAAAAGTAGCGTTGAGAGGTCCCAACGCTGCTTTTTTCCTAACGCTGGTATTACGAGTCTTGCAGGTACAGGTATACCGCTCACTTTTTTGGCCAGACTTGTTAATACCGCAAATCCACTTACATAAATTGCGTATCCTATTTTTTCAATGGGACTTGCATAAGGCCGGTATTACGAGTCTGAAAAAAAGTGAGCGGTACAACCTCTCCTGTCAAGACTGGTACCACATTTAAAAGTCAGTAGTTAAGAGTTTTATGGGCTAACGCCGTAGTATAAAATTCTTAACTAAAGTGCTAAAAGTACACTAACACCCATAAAATACCTATTAACCCCTAAACCGCCGACCTCCCGCATCGCAAACACTAGTTAAATTTTATTAACCCCTAATCTGCCATCCCTAACATCGCCAACACCTACCTACATTTATTAACACCTAATCTGCCGCCGCAACTATATTAAATGTATTAACCCCTAAATCTAAGTCTAACCCTAACACCCCCTAACTTAAATATAATTTAAATTAATTACTATCATTCACTAAATTATTCCTATTAAAAACTAAATACTTACCTATAAAATAAACCCTAAGCTAGCTACAATATAACTAATAGTTACATTGTAGCTATCTTAGGGTTTATTTTTATTTTACAGGCAACTTTGTATTTATTTTAACTAGGTACAATAGTTATTAAATAGTTATTAACTATTTAATAGCTACCTAGTTAAAAAAGACAAATATACCTGTAAAATAAATTCTAACCTAAGTTACAATTACACCTAACACTTACACTATAATTAAATGAATTACCTAAACTAACTACAATTAAATACAACTGAAAAAAATTATCTAAAGTACGAAACCCCCCCCACACTAAATTACAGAAAATAATAAAATAATACAAGTTTTTTAAACTAATTACACCTAATCTAATCCCCCTAATAAAATAAAAAAGACCCCCAAAATAATAAAAAGCCCTACCCTATACTAAATTACAAATAGCCCTTAAAAGGGCCTTTTACGGGGCATTGCCCCAAAGTAATCAGCTCTTTTACCTGGAAAAAAAAGTACAATAACCCCCCCAACATTAAAACCCACCACCCACACACCCAAACCTACTCTATAACCCACCCAATACCCCCTTAATAAAACCTAACACTAACCCCTGAAAGATCACCCTATCTTGAGAAGTCTTCACCCAGCCGGGCCAAAGTCCTCAACGAAGCCAGACGAAGTGGTCCTCCAGACGGGCAGAAGTCTTCATCCAGATGGCATCTTCTATCTTCATCCATCCGGCGCAGAGCGGGTCCATCTTCAAGACATCCAACGCGGAGAATCCTCTTCAAACGAAGTCCAACTGAAGAATGAAGGTTCCTTTAAATGACGTCATCCAAGATGGCGTCCCTTGAATTCCGATTGGCTGATTTTATTTTATTTTTGAGTTTTAAAATAAATTTTTTAGATATCAGCATATACAGTGATGTAATAACAACCAACATTGAGGTTACAATATCAAACAATTCAAAACAACAGCCATCGAGTTAATTTGTGAATCCATTATTTAGGAAGTTCCATTCGTCTGAAGCAACATAAAGATGAAAATTCCCACATTAGAGAGAGAGTCTAAGATATTAAATAGCACGACATTATAGTCCTCTTTGATATTCCCAAATGTTAACTCCTATAATTGGCTACCGTGTTCTGCGATACAAAATGTACGACCTATTATTGGCTGCTTATTATTAAGAAAAAACAGAAAAAGAAAGGGGGAGTAAGGACAAAAGGTTAGAGGAAAAGTGCGTAGCATGCGTACCGCGGTACACTATTTTATTTACTATATACTGTTTAAGTCAGTCTTATACCTAAATTTGAACTCTGCTCCACAGGTCTAATAATTCCTGGTGACACTTTATGTTATTTGTTTTCAGGTAATGGAGGTGTTCCAATCCCAAAATGTCAGTAGTTTGCGTGTGCCATTTACGAATCGTAGGTATTGAATTAGATTTCCACTTTCTGTGTATTATTTTTTTGGCACTACTAATCATCAGTAGGAATAGTGCTTTGTGTATCTGATTATTTAATATTGGGATTTTTAAGAACAATAAGATGTGGATATCTAGTTCTATTGTGATTCCCAATACTGAGGAGATAGCATTGAAGAACTCCCTCCAGTACACCTCTATGAGAGGGCATGTCCACCAAATATGCTGCATCGTGCCAATCTGGCCACATGATCTCCAGCATTGTTTGCTAATGTGTGGATTAGCTTTGTTGGCGTCATGTACCATCTACTGATAAATTTCATATGCATTCCCTGCATATTGGCCGAGGCTGAAACAGCTCTTGCCAACCGAAAAGACTTGCGCCAAAGTTTGGTATCAAATTCGTCGTTCAGCTCTGTATGCCAAGATCTAGTGTAGGTGGGAAGTTCAGACTCGTCAGGTAGTAATAATAATTTGTAAAGTAATGCTATCGTATGCCTGGGTAAAGTATTCTGTATACAAAGCATCTCAAAAGGCATGAGGTCTCTTTGCATGTCAATCTTATGTCTATGGTCAGTGATGTAGTGCATTATCTGTGCTCTGGTCAACCATGTGGGAAAAGTTTTTACGTCCCATTTATGTAATTTTCCAGTGGTATAATTGTGCCCTGGTCTATAGCGTTGTGTAGAATACCCTCTTTCAACTTATATGTTGGTCTGTGTTTTGTACCTGTAGTTCCCAAAGGGATGTCAGGATTTTCTCTTATAGGGAGAAGTGGACCTATCCTGGTAGAGATGTGTGAACTAGTAGCTATCAGTCTGTCCCATTCCCTGAAAGTCTCAGATATGGTGACGTAATATTGGATGATATCTGGCCATTTTCTGGGTTCGATCCACGCAAGGGAAGCAACATTGCCCCTCTCAAGGATGTGGTTATCTAGCTGGACCCAGGCCTTATGTTCTGAGTTATGGCTCCATTCTAGAATCTGCTGAAGCAGAACGGCTCTTCTATAGAACTCCAAGCTAGGGGCCCCCATTCCCCCCCCCACTTTCCCTGGGCAAAAACATAGTGCGCCGTCGGACCCTACTTCTCCCGCCCCCCCCAAATGAAGTTATCTATGCTTTTTTGCACTTGTTTTAGGAATTGGCGGGCAGGGGGATTGGCAAGGTTTGGAACATGTATAACAATCTAGGTAGTATGTTCATTTTTATTATTTCTACCCTAGTCGTGAGTAATTAAATTTCAACAACGCATCTGGGTTCGCTGTGAGAAATATTCCCAAGTTTTTTAATTTTTCTGAGGCTAGTATTAGATTATATTGTGTTGCAAGTTATTGTAAGAGTTGGGGTGGGGAGGATATGTTAAGTATTTCTGATATATTCAAATTTAAATGGAAGTTAGAGACTTGACAGTAATTTTGTAGTTCTGAGAGTAATTCTGGAACAGATTGTTCAATATTAGATAAGGAGAATAAGATGTCGTCAGCATACATCATCAGTTTATGATCTCTGTCACCTATCTGGATCCCTGCAATCTTTTTGTTATGTGTGATTCTTTGGGCCAGCGTTTCGAAAGATAAAATGAACAGCAGGGGGGCCAAGGGGCAGCCCTGATGGGTTCCGCTGTTGATTAGGAATGAATCAGATAGTGTGCCGTTTGCTCTAACCCTTGCATTTGGTTCAGAATATAAAGAGAAAACCAAGTGTAGAAAGTGATTACCTATATTCATCTCAGTCATAGTCTCTCTAAGAAAAGACCAGTCCACCCTATCAAAAGCCTTTTCTGCGTCTGATGATAATAAGGTCAAGGGGATGTTGTGATGTTTTGCGTAATCTACAATATGTAATATTCTAAGGGTATTATCTTTGGCTTCTCTATTCGGTACAAAGCCTACCTGATCCGTGGAAATAAGCTTTGGCAAATATTTGTTAAGTCTAGTGGCTAGAATTTTTGCAAGTATCTTAACGTCTGTATTCAGAAGTGAAATCGTTCTAAAATTGCTGGGTCTATCTGGAGGCTTTCCAGGTTTGGGCAGCACTGAGATGTGGGCTTCCAACATCCTGGGTGGCAGTTTTTTAGAAATGGGTAAGTCATTAAACAGAGTGAGGAGGTGTGGTATAAGGAGAGTCTTATATTTTTTATAATATTTTGTGGAGAACCCGTCAGGACCAGGGCATTTGCCCAAAGGAAGTTCTTTTATTGCCCGTCCCACCTCCTGGTCAGTTATTGGGGAATCTAATTCTGCCTTCTCTTCATTTGTAAGAGTCACAAGAGATAGGTCCTTAAGATATTCTTTAATTTTTGAGTGCTTATCCAGGGTTTGTGATGTGGAGGATGGAGTCTGAAACTTATCTAAGTTGTATAACATATGGTAATAATGTTTAAATTCATTTGCAATACTCTTGCTGTCTTTTATATCAGATGTGCCATTACCCTTTAGATAATGTATGTAGCTTTTATACTTTTTACGTTGTATCGATCTTGCCAAGAGTTTGCCCGGTTTATTCCCCTGGTCATGGTACATTTGCCTGAGATATAGTGCTTGACTCTGAGATTCCTGTATTAGGAAGTCCCTGAGTTCCCTTCTGGTTTGTGTAAGTTCCAAGAAAAGTGCCTGATTACGCAGGTCTTTTTTATGTTTGTTTTCAAGATGGTGGATTAAAGTGTGCAAGTTTTCATGTTTTGTCCTTCTTTCTATCAATGTTTTCGCCCTTAGCTTAATTAACTCTCCCCTAACTACACATTTATGGGCCTCCCAAGTAGTTGCAATTGATGTGTCTGAGTGTGGGTTGAGGGTAAAGTACTCTGTTATTACATCTCTAACCTTCTCCGCTATCAGTGGGTCTGTCAATAGCTGGTCATCCAGTCGCCAGACAAATTCCGTAAGGGGCTTCTCAGGCCATATTAGCGTGCACACTACTGGGGCGTGGTCTGTCTATGAGATTGTGCCTATATCACATTTGGCGATTGTCGTCAATCCTATTGAGTCAGTGAAAAAGTAGTCTATTCTTGAGTACTTTTTGTGTACGTTGGAATAGTATGTGTAATCTCTAGCCGTAGGGTTAAAGGTGCGCCATATGTCATGTAGGTTCAAATCTGACAATATGTTTTTTGAAGCCTTTAGTATATTTTTTGCTACACTAGAGAGCCCATTCAATGTATCCTGCAGAGGACCAAGAGAGAGGTTAAAGTCACCTCCCAATATGATCATGCCTTTTTTATTACCCAGTAACACTTGTGATATCTTTTTAATGAAACAATGTTGTTCCGTATTTGGGGCATATATTCATAAGTGATTGGCCTGCCAAATAATAGATCTATTATCAATATATATCGGCCGCATTTCAGTGTGATCGCTAGTTGGCAGATAACTTTGTATTGATATATATTGTGTACCTAGGATCACCGCACCAAAGCCTGCTAAGTTAGCTCCTATGTACTGGTGTAACTGTTATGGCGAAGTTAATAAAAAAAAGTATCCAGCTGGGCCCACTCCGGAGTTACTAAATGTATTATTAGTTATCTGAAAGTTCCTGCGTGCAAGTTTCACCAACTGTGCTGCGTCAACCTGGGCTTACCCTTATGTATAACTCTTCTCTCGTATTAGTGTCTTACTGCTTTACTCAGACCTGCGATCGTGCGGCTGAAGGTCTGCACTCTCTCCTGCCGATTATCTCCCGATATTAAGCTACTCGAGGACTTTGCTACTCAATCGGAGGTGTCCGGAGCTGTTAGTTGATAGCTGGAGTGCTGCGGCTAAGTGTTAGATAGGTTGCGCAGTATCTTCTCTGATGTCCGTTTCTTCTCTCTTCAGCCAATCGGAATTCAAGGGACGCCATCTTGGATGACGTCATTTAAAGAAACCTTCATTTCTCCAACATAGGTGTGTCCGGTCCACGGCGTCATCCTTACTTGTGGGATATTCTCTTCCCCAACAGGAAATGGCAAAGAGCCCAGCAAAGCTGGTCACATGATCCCTCCTAGGCTCCGCCTACCCCAGTCATTCTCTTTGCCGTTGTACAGGCAACATCTCCACGGAGATGGCTTAGAGTTTTTTAGTGTTTAACTGTAGTTTTTATTATTCAATCAAGAGTTTGTTATTTTGAAATAGTGCTGGTATGTACTATTTACTCAGAAACAGAAAAGAGATGAAGATTTCTGTTTGTATGAGGAAAATGATTTTAGCAACCGTCACTAAAATCCATGGCTGTTCCACACAGGACTGTTGAGAGCAATTAACTTCAGTTGGGGGAACAGTGAGCAGTCTCTTGCTGCTTGAGGTATGACACATTCTAACAAGACGATGTAATGCTGGAAGCTGTCATTTTCCCTCTGGGATCCGGTAAGCCATGTTTATTACGATTGTAAATAAGGGCTTCAAAAAGGGCTTATTAAGACTGTAGACTTTTTTTGGGCTAAATCGATTGATTATTAACACATATTTAGCCTTGAGGAATCATTTTATCTGGGTATTTTGATATAATAATATCGGCAGGCACTGTTTTAGACCTTATTCTTTAGGGGCTTTCCCAAAGCATAGGCAGAGTCTCATTTTCGTGCCGGTGTTGCGCACTTGTTTTTGAGAGGCATGGCATGCAGTCGCATGTGAGAGGAGCTCTGATACTTAGAAAAGACTTTCTGAAGGCGTCATTTGGTATCGTATTCCCCTTGGGGCTTGGTTGGGTCTCAGCAAAGCAGATACCAGGGACTGTAAAGGGGTTAATGTTCAAAACGGCTCCGGTTCCGTTATTTTAAGGGTTAAAGCTTCCAAATTTGGTGTGCAATACTTTTAAGGCTTTAAGACACTGTGGTGAAAATTTAGTAAATTTTGAACAATTCCTTCATGTTTTTTCGCATTTGCAGTAATAAAGTGTGTTCAGTTTAAAATTTAAAGTGACAGTAACGGTTTTATTTTAAAACGTTTTTTGTACTTGTTATCAAGTTTATGCCTGTTTAATATGTCTGAACTACCAGATAGACTGTGTTCTGAATGTGGGGAAGCCAGAATTCCTATTCATTTAAATAAATGTGATTTATGTGACAATGACAATGATGCCCAAGATGATTCCTCAAGTGAGGGGAGTAAGCATGGTACTGCATCATTCCCTCCTTCGTCTACACGAGTCTTGCCCACTCAGGAGGCCCCTAGTACATCTAGCGCGCCAATACTCCTTACTATGCAACAATTAACGGCTGTAATGGATAATTCTGTCAAAAACATTTTAGCCAAAATGAACACTTATCAGCGTAAGCGCGACTGCTCTGTTTTAGATACTGAAGAGCATGACGACGCTGATATTAATATTTCTGAAGGGCCCCTAACTCAGTCTGATGGGGCCAGGGAGGTTTTGTCTGAGGGAGAAATTACTGATTCAGGGAACATTTCTCAACAAGCTGAACCTGATGTGATTGCATTTAAATTTAAGTTGGAACATCTCCGCATTCTGCTTAAGGAGGTATTATCCACTCTGGATGATTGTGACAAGTTGGTCATCCCAGAGAAACTATGTAAAATGGACAAGTTCCTAGAGGTGCCGGGGCTCCCAGAAGCTTTTCCTATACCCAAGCGGGTGGCGGACATTGTTAATAAAGAATGGGAAAGGCCCGGTATTCCTTTCGTCCCTCCCCCCATATTTAAAAAATTGTTTCCTATGGTCGACCCCAGAAAGGACTTATGGCAGACAGTCCCCAAGGTCGAGGGAGCGGTTTCCACTTTAAACAAACGCACCACTATACCCATAGAGGATAGTTGTGCTTTCAAAGATCCTATGGATAAAAAATTAGAAGGTTTGCTTAAAAAGATGTTTGTTCAGCAGGGTTACCTTCTACAACCAATTTCATGCATTGTCCCTGTCGCTACAGCCGCATGTTTCTGGTTCGATGAGCTGATAAAGGCGGTCGACAGTGATTCTCCTCCTTATGAGGAGATTATGGACAGAATCAATGCTCTCAAATTGGCTAATTCTTTCACCCTAGACGCCACTTTGCAATTGGCTAGGTTAGCGGCTAAGAATTCTGGGTTTGCTATTGTGGCGCGCAGAGCGCTTTGGTTGAAATCTTGGTCGGCTGATGCGTCTTCCAAGAACAAGTTACTTAACATTCCTTTCAAGGGGAAAACGCTGTTTGGCCCTGACTTGAAAGAGATTATCTCGGATATCACTGGGGGTAAGGGCCACGCCCTTCCTCAGGATCGGCCTTTCAAGGCAAAAAATAAACCTAATTTTCGTCCCTTTCGTAGAAACGGACCAGCCCAAAGTGCTACGTCCTCTAAGCAAGAGGGTAATACTTCTCAAGCCAAGCCAGCTTGGAGACCAATGCAAGGCTGGAACAAGGGAAAGCAGGCCAAGAAACCTGCCACTGCTACCAAGACAGCATGAAATGTTGGCCCCCGATCCGGGAACGGATCTGGTGGGGGGCAGACTCTCTCTCTTCGCTCAGGCTTGGGCAAGAGATGTTCTGGATCCTTGGGCGCTAGAAATAGTCTCCCAAGGTTATCTTCTGGAATTCAAGGGACTTCCCCCAAGGGGGAGGTTCCACAGGTCTCAGTTGTCTTCAGACCACATAAAAAGACAGGCATTCTTACATTGTGTAGAAGACCTGTTAAAAATGGGAGTGATTCATCCCGTTCCATTAAGAGAACAAGGGATGGGGTTCTACTCCAATCTGTTTATAGTTCCCAAAAAAGAGGGAACGTTCAGACCAATCTTAGATCTCAAGATCTTAAACAAGTTTCTCAAGGTTCCATCGTTCAAGATGGAAACCATTCAAACTATTCTTCCTTCCATCCAGGAAGGTCAATTCATGACCACGGTGGATTTAAAGGATGCGTATCTACATATTCCTATCCACAAGGAACATCATCGGTTCCTGAGGTTCGCATTCATGGACAAACATTACCAGTTCGTGGCGCTTCCTTTCGGATTAGCCACTGCTCCAAGGATTTTCACAAAGGTACTAGGGTCCCTTCTAGCTGTGCTAAGACCAAGGGGCATTGCAGTAGTACCTTACTTGGACGACATTCTGATTCAAGCGTCGTCCCTTCCTCAAGCAAAGGCTCACACGGACATTGTCCTGGCCTTTCTCAGATCTCACGGATGGAAAGTGAACGTGGAAAAGAGTTCTCTATCTCCGTCAACAAGGGTTCCCTTCTTGGGAACAATAATAGACTCCTTAGAAATGAGGATTTTTCTGACAGAGGCCAGAAAAACAAAACTTCTAGACTCTTGTCGGATACTTCATTCCGTTCCTCTTCCTTCCTTAGCTCAGTGCATGGAAGTGATCGGGTTGATGGTAGCGGCAATGGACATAGTTCCTTTTGCACGCATTCATCTAAGACCATTACAACTGTGCATGCTCAGTCAGTGGAATGGGGACTATACAGACTTGTCTCCGAAGATACAAGTAAATCAGAGGACCAGAGACTCACTCCGTTGGTGGCTGTCCCTGGACAACCTGTCACGAGGGATGACATTCCGCAGACCAGAGTGGGTCATTGTCACGACCGACGCCAGTCTGATGGGCTGGGGCGCGGTCTGGGGATCCCTGAAAGCTCAGGGTCTTTGGTCTCGGGAAGAATCTCTTCTACCGATAAATATTCTGGAACTGAGAGCGATATTCAATGCTCTCAAGGCTTGGCCTCAGCTAGCGAGGGCCAAGTTCATACGGTTTCAATCAGACAACATGACAACTGTTGCGTACATCAACCATCAGGGGGGAACAAGGAGTTCCCTGGCGATGGAAGAAGTGACCAAAATCATTCTATGGGCGGAGTCTCACTCCTGCCACCTGTCTGCTATCCACATCCCAGGAGTGGAAAATTGGGAAGCGGATTTTCTGAGTCGTCAGACATTGCATCCGGGGGAGTGGGAACTCCATCCGGAAATCTTTGCCCAAGTCACTCAGCTGTGAGGCATTCCAGACATGGATCTGATGGCCTCTCGTCAGAACTTCAAAGTTCCTTGCTACGGGTCCAGATCCAGGGATCCCAAGGCGGCTCTAGTGGATGCACTAGTAGCACCTTGGACCTTCAAACTAGCTTATGTGTTCCCGCCGTTTCCTTTCATCCCCAGGCTGGTAGCCAGGATCAATCAGGAGAGGGCGTCGGTGATCTTGATAGCTCCTGCGTGGCCACGCAGGACTTGGTACGCAGATCTGGTGAATATGTCATCGGCTCCTCCTTGGAAGCTACCTTTGAGACGAGACCTTCTTGTTCAGGGTCCGTTCGAACATCCGAATCTGGTTTCACTCCAGCTGACTGCTTGGAGATTGAACGCTTGATCTTATCGAAGCGAGGATTCTCAGATTCTGTTATCGATACTCTTGTTCAGGCCAGAAAGCCTGTAACTAGAAAGATTTACCACAAAATTTGGAAAAAATATATCTGTTGGTGTGAATCTAAAGGATTCCCTTGGGACAAGGTTAAGATTCCTAGGATTCTATCCTTCCTTCAAGAAGGATTGGAAAAAGGATTATCTGCTAGTTCCCTGAAGGGACAGATTTCTGCCTTGTCTGTGTTACTTCACAAAAAGCTGGCCGCTGTGCCAGATGTTCAAGCCTTTGTTCAGGCTCTGGTTAGAATTAAGCCTGTTTACAAACCTTTGACTCCTCCTTGGAGTCTCAATTTAGTTCTTTCAGTTCTTCAGGGGGTTCCGTTTGAACCCTTGCATTCCGTTGATATTAAGTTATTATCTTGGAAAGTTTTGTTTTTAGTTGCAATTTCTTCTGCTAGAAGAGTTTCAGAATTATCTGCTCTGCAGTGTTCTCCTCCTTATCTGGTGTTCCATGCAGATAAGGTGGTTTTACGTACTAAACCTGGTTTTCTTCCAAAAGTTGTTTCTAACAAAAACATTAACCAGGAGATTATCGTACCTTCTCTGTGTCCGAAACCAGTTTCAAAGAAGGAACGTTTGTTGCACAATTTGGATGTTGTTCGCGCTCTAAAATTCTATTTAGATGCTACAGAGGATTTTAGACAAACATCTTCCTTGTTTGTTGTTTATTCCGGTAAAAGGAGAGGTCAAAAAGCAACTTCTACCTCTCTCTCTCTTTTTGGATTAAAAGCATCATCAGATTGGCTTACGAGACTGCCGGACGGCAGCCTCCCGAAAGAATCACAGCTCATTCCACTAGGGCTGTGGCTTCCACATGGGCCTTCAAGAACGAGGCTTCTGTTGATCAGATATGTAGGGCAGCGACTTGGTCTTCACTGCACACTTTTACCAAATTTTACAAGTTTGATACTTTTGCTTCTTCTGAGGCTATTTTTGGGAGAAAGGTTTTGCAAGCCGTGGTGCCTTCTATTTAGGTGACCTGATTTGCTCCCTCCCTTCATCCGTGTCCTAAAGCTTTGGTATTGGTTCCCACAAGTAAGGATGACGCCGTGGACCGGACACACCTATGTTGGAGAAAACAGAATTTATGTTTACCTGATAAATTACTTTCTCCAACGGTGTGTCCGGTCCACGGCCCGCCCTGGTTTTTTTAATCAGGTCTGATAATTTATTTTCTTTAACTACAGTCACCACGGTACCATATGGTTTCTCCTATGCAAATATTCCTCCTTAACGTCGGTCGAATGACTGGGGTAGGCGGAGCCTAGGAGGGATCATGTGACCAGCTTTGCTGGGCTCTTTGCCATTTCCTGTTGGGGAAGAGAATATCCCACAAGTAAGGATGACGCCGTGGACCGGACACACCGTTGGAGAAAGTAATTTATCAGGTAAACATAAATTCTGTTTCTTCAGTTGGACTTCGTTTGAAGAGGATGC
The DNA here is from genome assembly GCF_027579735.1 of Bombina bombina. Lineage (NCBI taxonomy): Eukaryota > Metazoa > Chordata > Amphibia > Anura > Bombinatoridae > Bombina > Bombina bombina. Next base: position 173,152,157 of record NC_069503.1, on the reverse strand, counting down.
TCCGCGTCGGATGTCTTGAAGATGGACCCGATCCGCGCCGGATGGATGAAGATGGAAGATGCCATCTGGATGAAGACTTCTGTCCGTCTGGAGGACCACTTCGCCCAGCTTCGTTGAGGACTTCGACCAGGCTGGGTGAAGACTTCTCAAGGTAGGGTGATCTTCAAGGGGTTAGTGTTAGGTTTTATTAAGGGGGTATTGGGTGGGTTTTAGAGTAGGGTTGGGTGTGTGGGTGGTGGGTTTTAATGTTGGGGGGGGGTATTGTACTTTTTTCCCAGGTAAAAGAGCTGATTACTTTGGGGCGATGCCCAGTAAAAGGCCCTTTTAAGGGCTATTTGTAATCTAGTATAGGGTAGGGCTTTTTATTATTTTGGGGGGCTTTTTTATTTTATTAGGGGGATTAGATTATATGTAATTAGTTTAAAAAACTTGTAATTATTTTATTAGTTTCTGTAATTTAGTGTTTGTTTATTTTCGTACTTTAGTTCATTTTTTTCAATTGTATTTAATTGTAGTTAGTTTAGGTAGCTATTAAATAGTTAATCACTATTTAATAACTATTCTACCTAGTTAAAATAAATATAAAGTTACATGTAAAATAAAAATAAATCCTAAACTAGCTAGCTTAGGGTTTATTTTTATAGGTAAGTATTTAGTTTTAAATAGGAATAATTTAGTGAATGATAGTAATTTTATTTAGATTTATTTAAATTATATTTAAGTTGGGGGGGTGTTAGGGTTAGACTTAGGTTTAGGGGTTAATAACTTTAATATAGTGGCAGTGACTTTGGGGGCGGCAGATTAGGGGCTAATAAGCGTAGGTAGGTTGTGGCGACATTGGGGGTGACAGATTAAGGGTTAATAAATATAATGTAGGGTTCGGCGATGTTGGGGGCATCAGATTAGGGGTTCATAAGTATAATGTAGGTGGCGGCGGTGTCCGGAGCGGAAGATTAGGGGTTAATAATATAATGTAGGTGTCGGCGATGTTGTGGGCGGCAGATAAGGGGTTAATAAGTGTAAGATTAGGGGTGTTTCGACTCGGGGTTCATATTAGGGTGTTAGGTGTAGACATTAAAAGTATTTCCCCATAGGAATCAATGGGGCTGCGTTAGGAGCTTTACGCTGCTTTTTTTTGCAGGTGTTAGTTTTTTTTCCAGCCGGCTCTCCCCATTGATTCCTATGGGGAAATCGTGCACAAGCACGTTTTACCTGCTCACCGTTAACGTAAGCAGCGCTGTTATTGAGGTGAGAGGTGGAGCTAAATTTTGCTCTACGCTAACTTTTTTGTGGCTAACGCCGGGTTTCTAAAAACCCGTAATACCAGCGTTGTCTGTAGGTGAGTGTGAGCATAAACTGCTCTTAATACCGCACAGCCTTACCGACAAAACTCGTAATCTAGGCGTCTGTTTGCACATGTGCAGATGGGGGTAGACTGCACCCTTATATTCTCTTAAGGTGGTTTAGCACTGATTCAGCTTAGTTACTTTTGCAAAGAATGATTTGCGCAAAACTGATAATCCACCTTTTAAAAGTATGTGACACCATAGCAGCTTAGGGAAGGAGGCAAAAGTAAACAAAAGCTTACAAAAACTGCATTAAAGTACTAGCCTAAGCCTCCCTGAGAGAAAGGGAAACAATATTTTACAACAAAACGCTGCAAAATTAATAATGAATGTATATTGCAATAATGTTTCACTTGAAATAATTAAACATTTTAAGCGTTGTTGTAATGTCAAGTTTAATGGTCCTTTAAAGGTAAGGTAAAGTTGAGCACACTACTTAACGCTATGTTTACTATTTTTAAAAAATAACATAAGTTTCATTCATCATTCGAGAATATTTCACATAATTACATATTTTTCTAACGTTGAACTATTGTTCCGACACCAATCTTTGTCCGCCCGACATTTTGGGAACTTTGATTGACAGTCGCTACCGATATTATAGACCAATCCGCTGTTTCCCCTTCAGGGGTTTAGCCCATCCATTCCGACGTCACTCGATGACTGAGCGCATGCGTCGGACTAAACCTACTTCCACCCGTGCTCGTTCGTGAGTCGCGCATGCTCAGTGTAAGTTATGTAGCGATTGCTTTATTATCTTTCTGCCTGCGATCGACGGAACTCTTAGGCTCAATGAATCATTTGTTACAATCTCAACAATGTATCTGGCAGTGGGGGAAGTGGCGCATGCGCATAAGATCTATAGAGTCTGTGAACGCGCATTGAGCTGACGTAAGCAGAGGGGTGAGACCGCTTGCTGAAATAAAATATAGAAACACGGAAGTGGCATGGGGGAGGAGAATTGAATACAACGTTAGGAATTATAAACTTTGGATTTCAGGTAAACAACATAATATAACAAAAAACAAAGTTAGCGACTAGCTTATGGTTAATTAGTACTTTGATTATATGGATTCAATAGCCCTAAACTTTACCTTACCTTTAAGGGGAGTCACACAGTACTAAATCAATGGACAAAGACTCTGTTACTGTGATTATTATGAGCAGCAACTCATCCCGTGCTAGCCTATACACCTATTATATTCATATTGATATTCATCTGGCTACCAAGGTCCTACCTACACCTGCTAGCTGTGCCATTAGATTCTTAGCATGTGCTACATTCAACCCACTGTTGTTTTGCCAGGAAATACAACGGAGAGGAGGATTATTTTAGTCATCAGACCATGCACCTAGTCTAGTGTCAACTTCACAAGCAGATTGTCCACGACCACCGGCCAGTGTCACAAGTCACCAGTGCCACTGTTCCTCCTATCGCGCTTTACAGTAGCCGTAGGAGGAAGTGCGTCTCCTCCAAGCAGGCACAGACCCTCCTCCCTTTCCCGTGCAGCTGCAGCATAGTAATGTCTCACTCCCAGCCCCCTGACTGTAGCAGGCAGCATGGTTGCTTGGTTCTCTGGACGGCGGATCATAAGCCGCCGTTTTATTGGTGGATTTCTGTTGGGGGCCGCTGCCAGCAGCGCTTCTTGCCTTGCTGCCCTTCAGCTTTATAACCGGAGGGTCCCTGAGCCGGGTGAGAGCAGTTACCCGTACTCTGGTTATGCCCCGTGTGTATGTGTGACTGGATGCTCGGGCCTTATTGTGTGTATTGGAAGGCTGTACTCATTAAAATACTACCATAGTGCTTGTGTACCCGAGAAACAGCCCAAATAAAAAGCCATTTTACCCAGTTTTGTCTGTATACATATAACGATATTTTGGTTGGTAAATAAGTACCACAGATGTTGTGGGTATGTAGTAATAATGTCTTCACTTTTCACAATTACCATATTTTTACCCAAAAGTAATATAACTAGAGATGCTGTGGCTTATATAAAACACCAAACTGATCATTTTACATTGGTCAATGTATCAGCCTATATGGAAGTTTTCACTATTCCTGAGTGGATAAGTAAGAAATTACAGCAAGTAAGCTTTTTTATATCTTTAAATGGACATTCTGGTATAAAACATTTTATTTAAACAAGTTCCCCTTTCTAAAGCAGGTTATACAGAGCTGCAGTGCCATCATGAAGTAGAATCTGTGATTGGCACACTGTCTGTAACCAGCAGTCAACTGAGCCTGAAAGTGCAGCTTTAAAGGGATACTACACCAAATGTTTTTTTTTTCATGATTCAGAAAGAGCATGCAATTTTAAGCAACTTTCTTATTTACTCCTATTACATTTTATTTTCTCGTTTTCTTGCTATCTTTATTTAAAAATCAGGAATATATTTAGATTCAGCACCCTGGATAGCGCTGGCTTATTGGTGGCTAAATTTAGCCACCAATAAGCAAATATAACCCTGGTTGCTTTTTAAATAAGATAGCAAGAGAACAAAGACAAATTGATAATAGGAGTACATTAGAAAGTAGCTTAAAATAGCATACTCTATCTGAATCATGAAAAAAAAAATGGGTTTAGTATTCCTTTAACTGTGGTAATTTCCTTTGTAGGGGTTACATACACAAACAGAATTTAATTTAAAAAAATAGCCATTTTCTAATAACCTATAGCATTTTGTTTTTCTAGTATCATGTCTCTTTAACAGACAGTGATCTGAAACCCACATTGTTTCTTTCATGATTCAAATAGATCATACAGTTTTAAGAATCTTTTTAATTTACATCTATTATCAAATGACTTCATTCTCATGGTATTATTTGCTGAAGAGAATATGTTGGTAGCCTTGACATGTTTATGTCGCTATGTAGTATTTTTTATGTGAAGGAGAGAATCCTACATTACAATAGCGCTGCGGAATCTGTTGGCGCTCTACAAATAACCGATAATAATAATTACAATATAAGGTATAATTTTTATCATTAGGGCCTAGATGTCAACATTGTTAAAAGCATTTCTGCACATCTGCTGCTATTTACTGTTTCACATGTTCCTGAGCCTATACATATATGTTGTACCTGCTTTTAACCAAAGAATACCAAGAAAACAAAGTCAATTTCATCATTGTAGATTTGAAATTTTCTTAAAATGTTATGCTCTATCTTAAACATGAAAGATGTGATACATAATTATATATATTGCTATATATGTGGTAGATTTATGAAGCTGCCTTTGTTGCTATTTGTGGTGCAGGTTTGCATAAGCGAGTCTGCTGTCATATATTTATAGTGAAAGTCAACCCTAGTGTTTGTGAAACGCTAGGATTAACTATTGAAACAAATAAAGGGGACTTTTATTTATGAAGTATAACATACTTCATGCAGAAAGCTCCTTTATTTGTTCCAAGCGATCCCCACTCTCAGCTGCTATGGCAGCCAACGGCAGATCGCTGTTTTGCTAAGAGGTGACGTTTCCGCTCCCAAGGGCACCAAGCCAGATTTACTGCACGGGGCTAATGGCTAAGAGGTGAAAACGTCACCTCTTAGCAAAACGGTGATCTGCCGTAGGCTGCCTTAGCAGCTCAGAGCAGCGATTGCGTGAAACAAAGAAAGGAGCTTTCTGCATGAAGCATGTTATACTTCACGAATAAAAGTCCCCTAAATTTGTTTCAATAGTCAATCCTAGCGTTTCACAAACGCTAGGCTTGACTTTCACTTTAAGAAGCAGAAACACATTTTTTCCTTTCCGCAATCTCAGAGGTGGCAAGATCAAGCATCCTAACCACCCGCTCATTCGGGGGGATTTACATTCCCTGTTCTAGTGCTTTTGGTTGCACCTGAGCAGGGCGTGGCATTGCAAAAGAAACCTTGGACAATGCCGTGCGATGCAACAACAATTCATTTTACCCTCTATGTATATATATATATATACACACATACAGGGATCAAAATTTCCACTCGCCATAGGCAAGTGGAAATTTAACAGGGACAAGTAAAATATAGTGAGTGAAGTGGATAGTGGTGTGTTTTAAGTAGCAAAGTTAGCACGTTGTATTTCCACAATGTATTCACTTGCAGCACTGACAAAAACACATTTTGGGCTTTGTGCTAAAAATATTATCTAAAAGGATATTATAAATCAATGAAAGGGCAAGGATATGTTATTCCTGTAGGGCTGTAGAGGCCCCATTAGTAATTAGACTGCTACTTCTGAAAAAGGTCATCAGGACAGAGAGAGAGAGAGAGACTGTGGAGGAAAAGTGGAAGAGAGAGTGAAGAAAAAAAAGATAGAATTTAAAGATATGAAAGAAAGAGTGTAAATAGAAGATATGGCTTGCGGGAGAGGGTAAAAATAGAGATTTAAAGGGAAACTTTAATCAAAATTAAACTTTCATGATTCGAATAGAGCATGCAATTTTAATTTAACATTTTCTTAATTCTCTTGGTATCTTTATTTGAAAAAGCAAGAATGTAAGCTTAGGAGCTGGCCCATTTTTGGTTTAGAACTTGGGTAGTGCTTGCTGATTGGTGGCTACATTTAAGCCACCAATCAACAAGTGCTACCCAGGGTTCTGAACCAAAAATGGGCCGACTCCTAAGCTTACATTCTTGCATTTTCAAATAAAGATACCAAGAGAACGAAGAAAAATTGATAGTAGGAGTAAAATAGAAAGTTGCTTAAAATTGCATGCTCTATCGGAATTATGAAAGTTATATTTTGACTAGATTACCCTTTAAGATATGAAGGGAGTGGAGAAATAGAGTAAAGAGAGAGAAGGGAGAGACAATATTTATTAGAACACTGTCAGCACTCTCTTTATACTCTCAGATCAACAACTTCCTTTTTCTATCCAGCTTTTGTCTTCCCCAGAAACCCTAGTTGATGTTGCTAACTCGTATACACTTATTTTGTTTATTTACTACTGTATGTGGCATTATTTAATTTGTTATGGTATCAAATACGTTAAGTGTTATGGTGTCAAATAAATAAGTTACTGCTCAATAAGGTGTTTTACAATGGCTAAACATATGCAAAAATAGGCGGTGGAGTAGTGGGTGTCGTGTGGGTAGAATCAGAAGTGCCGAGTGACATTTTGGCCTGGCTAGTAGTTTAGGATTTGAAATTTTGAGCCATATATATATATATATATATATATATATATATATATATATTCAAATCATGAAGACTCAGCTTTATCATAATCCAACTCAATTTTTATTGTAGTGAATTACATCCAACCTTGTCTTAAGAAAGGTGTGGGCTTAAACGTCGGATGTAACTCACTACAATAAAAATTGTGTTGGATTATGATAAAGCTGAGTCTTCATGATTTGAATATTCAATACAACAGAACTTGGCATATATAACTTTTGGGAGTGCCTAATCCATTTGGAATATATATATACATATACACACACACAGACAAGACAAAGATACTCCCTATATGAACAAACCTTACCTCATACGATTGGGGTAACATCTGGTAAGGAGACATCCTTTCAACTATCTATATATCCGAATAGACAAGTTACAGAACTCTAATAAGACTATTGCATTTGCAAAACAAGACAACCATTAATATATTAGAACTTTCTCAATTTTGAAGGTGCACTTAATTACCAACTACAGTGTTTACCATATCATTATTATTGTGTAAATAATTTGTGTAAATAATTGTTTATTTCGTTGCGCTGTACCACCCAGACATATCCGTTCTCTTTACCTATTATTTCCACCCATTGTGCTAGGGGTACACATTTCGTCTGGTTCAGCTGCACAATACCACACCTCAAAATATCAGATATCTACTGACATACATATATACTTTTTAATCTACACTAAGTCACAGATATCCAATTCAATACTGAACACTAGACCTTTTGGAGCTCTGGTCACCCATACCCTTGCTTTCCATATATATATATATATATTCAAATCATGAAGACTCAGCTTTATCATAATCCAACTCAATTTTTATTGTAGTGAATTACATCCAACCTTGTCTTAAGAAAGGTGTGGGCTGAAACGTCGGATGTAACTCACTACAATAAAAATTGTGTTGGATTATGATAAAGCTGAGTCTTCATGATTTGAATATTCAATACAACAGAACTTGGCATATATAACTTTTGGGAGTGCCTAATCCATTTGGAATATATATATATATATATATATATATATATATATATACACACACACAGACACACACACACATATATATATATATATATATATATATATATATACACACACATACATATACACACACATATATATATATATACTGCCCCTACACATAAAATAAGTTTACTTTGGTAATTATTTGATTTATGTTTTTTTCTGAATTCTACAAAGAATCAGAGTGGGATAAGACAAAATCTTTTATGTTGTGCTATTGAAAGTAGCAACTTAAGCATCTGTTTTTGTTTGACAAATAAATGCCTACAGATTATGGTTGTTTTTCTATGAAATATTTCACTGTCTTTATCTCCCCTAGATCCAGAAAGAAAAACTGTCCTTGAAGAATATGGATTTCCACTTAGTGGTGCAGAGGTCAGACAATATATGAATCATGCCTTATCCTATGATCAAGCGAAGAAAACACCGAAGTGGGTCATAGAGCATCTTTCAAAAGACAAAATACTAGGTAGGAATAAACTAGCAGTAAGTATGAAATTGGTATCGCAAATAAAAAAATAAAATAGGTCAGTTTAAACTAGCAGGAGGTATGAAATTGATATCACAGTCGGGTACATTAAAAATACCATGTTATGCAATTTTGCTTAGTTGCCTATCCTCATTGCAATTTAATCTATGCGCAACAATAACCTCACATACCAATTTTTTTCCTTATAATGCATATTAGAATTATTTAGTATTTTTACCTTTTGGTTCTTCATCAATTGCAAGCCCCCGCCAGGCCACCGCAGTCGCATATATATATATATTTTTTATCATATAATTAGCGCATCCAGTGAGAGCCGTTTCACACATGTGCATTAACGTCCTCTTCTTCCTACACACTCAGCCAATCAGGAGTGTTCCATGTTGTCCCACTTTTTGCGCGTGCAAACATAAAAGCTTTGTGAATTATTAGTTAATCATTTTAATGTCTCTAAAAAAAATTACTCGTTTTTAACTAAGGGGACGATTTCTGACTGATCCTGTTGCGCTCAACACCAAGTAAATATTGAATTTCATGATTCAATGTTTACTTGGCAGACGTCATTGGCAGCCGTGCACATGTGCTATGTGTGATCGCTGTCGGGAGCATGGAAAGGCTTTGAAGTGTATAGCGGATGGGATCACAAAACACGTCACTTAAAGAAAGAGACATGAAACCCCAAAAATGTATTTCATGATTTAGGTAGAACATACAATTTTAAACAACTTTCCATTTTACTTTTATTATCAAATTTGTTTAATTCTTTTGGAATAATTTGTTGAAGGATCAGCAATGCACTACTGTTTTGTAAATGAACACATGGCTGAGCCAATGAAAATCAATATATATATGTATGCAGCCACCAATCAGCAGCTAGAATCTAGGTCCTGAGCTTTCCTAGATAAACCTTTCAGCAAAGGATAATAAGAGAAAGAAGCAAATTACATAATAGAAGTAAATTGGAAAGTTGTTTAAAATTGTATTCTCTATCCGAACCATGAAAGAAAAATTTGGGGTTTCATGTCCCTTTAAGTGCTTTATGAACACTTTGAGGGACGGAGGGAAGAAGCGCTACAGAATAAATTTAATGCTTTATTTAAAAATAAAGTAAGTAGAAATAATAAAATATTTAATTGCGGTTATAAATTTTACTGTATGCAGAGTGTAAATAACCAGTGTTTAAAGGGACACTAAACCCAAATTGTTTTCTTTCGTGATTCAGACAGAGCATGCAATTTTAAGCAACTTTCTAATTTACTCCTATTATCAATTTGTCTTCGTTCTCTTGTTATCTTTATTTGAAAAAGAAGGCATCTAAGCGCTTTTTTTTTTTTTGGTTTAGGACTCTGGACATCACTTTTTTATTGGTGGATGAATTTATCCACCAATCAGCAAGGACAACCCAGGTTGTTCACCAAAAATGGGCCGGCATCTAAACTTACATTCTTGCATTGCAAATAAAGATACCGAGAGAATAAAGAAAATTTGATAATAGGAGTAAATTAGAAAGTTGCTTAAAATTGCATGCTCTATCTGAAGCAAAAAAGAAAAAATGTCGGTTCAGTGTCCCTTTAACATCACTTTAGCATACTCCTGTCACTGTCTTGATATTTTTAAAAGTACATTTGTAGTCTTTGAAAAGACATGAAAGCCAAAATTAAACTTTCAAATAGAGTATGCAGTTTTATGTCTTTTCAGTTTACTTCTGTTGATGAAAAGCAAATCTAGGAGTAGCAATGCACTACTGGGAGATAGACCAGAAAAATTAGGGGGCAGAACAGTTTTCTTCCATTTATTTCCAAAGCTGTTTTTTTTTTTTTCCTGGAACAATTGGGGAAAAATGGAGCATTGAATGTGTTCTTTTACAATTATAAAAAAATATATGACGCAGTGTTCATTTATTTAAACCTCCAATATTATATCTAAAAACTATAAAACATGAAGAATTTTATGAAAGACTTATGAGACTTATTGTAAAGTTTCAAACCATTGCAATTCCTGTACCCTGAAGACAAGCAAATCCTGGAATACAATTCAAATACTAAGAAAATACTGTGGATTCAATGCTCAAATAAAAGGGAAATATGCATTTTTCTCTCTAGGGGCACTGGAGGGTAAAATGTTTCAGTTGATTTTGCTTGTGAGCTTCTTGTTGGTTTAGTTCAGGGGTCAACAACCTTGGCACCCCAGATGTTTCGGAACTACATTTCCCATGATACTCAGCCAGCCTAAAGTGTGTCTGAGCATCATGGGAACTGTAGTTCCATAACATCTCTGAGGTGTCAAGGTTGCTAACCCCTGATTTAGTTAATTGTTTAGTTGTTTCTGTCTCATTTTCTGATGGATAATTTGTATGATTTTTATATTTACATTTTCTTTTTAACTTAGTCCTAGGCTAATCTTTTTTTTATATTTTTTCAGGTAACGCGGACCGAAAACATTGTAAATTTAAACCAGATCCAAATATCCCAAAAATCTTCAGTGCATCCAATGAAGACTATCTAAAGAGTGGTTGGTCGCGTGGTCACATGGCACCAGCTGGAGACAATAAATTTTCCTCAGTACGTCATTTAAAAAAATAAAAAAAATGTTTATTTATTTACTTTATTGTTTTTAAATTTGAGATTTTAATTGCATTGGTATAAGTTTAGAAAATCCAAAAAATGCTTTAGTACAACTAATGTTAACTAAACAGCCCTGGTCTGATAAATTGTATTTATAGAATATTATTTTGTGTGCACCAGTTTGACATTTATTAAAGAGCTATGTGTTTTTCACAAATATTGTAGTGTTTAATTAAAGATTGAATCTTCTTTTCTAGGAAGCAATGGCTGAAACATTCTATCTTTCGAACATTGTTCCCCAAAATTATGAGAATAATGCTGGCTTTTGGAACAGGTGAGATTGGTTTGAACATTTTAAATAAACATTAAAATCTTTATCTTGGCTCATCAGTTAATACTTAATATTTTGCATCCTGTATTGGGTGACCCTCTCTGTACCATGTAAAAAGCTTAGTGGAGGTTCCCTAACTGCTGACAATTCAGTTGACAACAGGGAAAAAGCGCACGCTTATTGGAATACTCTGTGGCAGGACACACTTTAACGTACCATAAGTTCTCCTGTGCTTGGGCACCTATATCATGTTTTTGCAGCAATACTGACTCTGTTTCCTTTAGTAGAGTCAGCCAGTAAAAGTGCCCTGGTCTAGAAAGTAAAATTATAATATTCTTGGCTTTATTCTGATTTATTTCTTGAAGCAGAATATCTGCTGTGTTGTAAAGAATTTATTGAACAGAGGGGAAGTTTTTTAGGGGAAGGTTTGCTAACACTATACAGGGAACTGATACAGATTATGAGGCGGAACATCCTCCACAGTCTGGTACAAAGTAAACCCAGTGTTTAAGATGAATTTCCTATTTCTGATTAAATAAAAAACATATCTATGGATCGATTTAGAGTTACAATTCAAGTTAAAGTTTACAATTTGAAGTCAGAATTACTTGGAAAATATTTATTTTTTATTATTTAAAGTGACATGATAGCAAAATGTTAATGCACTTGAAAGTGATGCAGCATATCTGTAAAAAGCTGACTAGAAAATATCACCTGAACATTTCTATGTAAAAAAGATAGATATAGTTTCAAAAAAAGATTAGAAGGTAAAAGTAATTTTCTATTACAAAACCAGCCTTATTTTACAAACAACATTTTCTGGGGTTGGGTTAACAGCAAAGCTTTAACTTTCAAATAGCTTTTTATTCAAAATAATGGGGGCCACATGTGCAAATAAAAGACACAGGGTGTGGGAGGCCATAACATAATAGGTGTCTATGATTGTGCAGTCTGATTGGATATAATATATGTGTACATATCCTATATATAAAGCTAATGTGTGAATCATGGATTATTCAAGAATCTCCAGATTCCCAGACAGGAAAAGGGATGGGGCTTACAGTCCAGTCGTAGATGTAAGAACCCTCAAGAAACTCTTGTTGACAAAGACATTTAAGATCAATTCTGACACAAAACAAATCCCTGTCAATGCTTTCCTGGTAGGTTCACTATAAAAGTATTTGCCTTGCCATTTAATTTTCCACTGTTTGTTATATTTCCAAGACAGTTCGAGAATGGAGTTTATTCTTTGCGGACAGTCTTAACTTCTAGGCAAGCAGATGCATGTCAATCTGAGCTTTTCAGACAACACCCTGTTTTATACAATCTACAAATCAAAAAGCTGTACAATACAAAGAAGTATAATACAGTAACAATTTGAATAATAAAAAGTACTGCCCTTTCAACTGGCCATTCTCAGTCTTTCCTTAGACTGTAGTTTCCTTGAAAAAGCCTTTTCATGGCAAAATGCGTGTTAGAATAACGTTTATTCCCGAGGTACTGTGAAGTGACAAATAGGTTCTTGTAACATTAGGACGTGTTATATCCCCTATTTGGGAAATTTTGAACATTGTACCCTGTAACTAATTGTTCACAGATGTACCAAAAAGGGAAGTTTTTGATTTTACTATATTGCCGGATGTATGGCTGGTTATGGGCAAACAGAACGCTGCTTAAACATGATTGAGCTCTGTGAAAGCTCAAGTACATGTAAGCAAATCTATAAAGCGGTACTCCTTTTTGAAGTTACATACAGGATTTTGAGGTGCTGTTTACAGATTATCCATTAGATGTGGTGCTGGTTTTGAGCTGATCACAACACTGCTGTTAAACAATAGAGCTCGGTGAAAGCTCATCAATACTTTTCCTTGCCAAACTTGACACTTGGAACTCATATCCCTGCTGGATCTGCTCCATCTTTTACAAATTTTTATTACAATCTTACTTCTAGTTAGATGTCTCACAATCTGCTTCAGCAGGATTTAGAAGAACGATTTTCTATTATATCAAAGTAATCATTTAATTAATTTGCCTCATATTCCTTTCTTGTTTTTACCCTATTATTTGCATTGCTTTATACTTATCCCAATTGGTAATTGTTTGGTTGAAGAAAACTAGAAATCCAAATTCAGAAACTTCTATTTCTTGTCTCATATACTTCAGTAATATTAACCAGGTTTGGTTCCCTAGTATTTTATCCTGTGAAAGACATTGACTAAGAGAGAGGAAGGGGCTACCTTTAAGGGGGTAAAGTGAGAGAGATCAAATTCTTTGCATCCCCCATTGGATGAGGGATCACACCTGGTACATTTGAGCTTGGTATGAGCCAGATTTTTAACTTCCTGTTTTATTCTTCATCGTTGTACATCAAAAAAGAGTATTTTAAATTGAGGTGTTTTTTTAAATGTAAAATTAAGGTCTCCGTGGGAATTATTTGCTTTCTGGCTGATAAGGACAAGTATATTGTGCACATACATGTATTTCCAACTGGTTTAAAATAATATATTTTAACGTTTCATGTAGTCACTTTTCATATATGTAATAATATTTTTGTTTAGGTAAATACTTCTGAAAGCTTATTTATAAGATTGGAAATTTTGTATATTATTAAAATAGATTTTTTTTTCCCCCAAAAATTTTTTGAAAATAATTTTTTTATTGAGGTGATCCAATATAACAACAGTAATGATTTAGGTAAAATCAATATACAATAATAATATTACAACCTCATCCAATGCCTTGAAAATGGAGTTGCCACATGTGTAGGAGTGGGTAGTAGTTAAAACTACAGGAGGTGAGTGGAGCTTCTGTTCCATTATTTGTTAGTCTTCTATGGCTAGCGCGGTCACTTATGGACCAGAATGATAGATATTGTATGAAGAGGAGCCCATATATCCCCCCAATTTTTTTTTAATTATTAGTTATCTTAAAAACTGATCATTGGTTTTAATTTCCTGCTTTAATTGAAATCTTTAAAGGGCCATTTTAGTGAAAAAATAACATGCTCTCATCTGTTACAGTATGTAATTTTTTTACATTTAAATATTTTTATTAAGATTCATTTTAAGGCATACAATGTTAAAATGTCAAAGCCAAATGAACATAAAGATTGTGGCAAGACATGCAATCAATAATCAAACTTGAACAATAAACAAAAAAGGAAAAAAGGCAGTTACAAGATATTTGCATGGTCTAAATATATAGAGTGCGCCTATTCAACTATATCCTCAGAGTGAACCATGAGGCCTCTCTTGCACCTCTCAATATTATAGGGAATATGTAAAGCTAAAGAGGATGATTGGACCCTGTAAGAGGCCGCTCTTGGGTCCCAGCCTGTGAATCTTTATTTATTAATTATTTTTTTTTTTTTTACTTATAAGTATGTAGAAAATGCGCATAGATAATTAACTTCAAGTATATCATAACCAACTTTGAGTCTAAATATAATATCAAGGAAATAGTGTAGCAAAATAAAATCCTTTGTATCACATATATGAGATAAGGTAAGAAGGGGGAAAATAACTAAGAGGCCATGCCAAACTAGGGCATATAATACCTTAGAGGGAATTCTAAAGGATGCTTGTTCTCAGCTGTTTTTTTTTTTTTTTTTTTAGGCCTGACTTTCAACTACTATATAGGCAATCAATTCCTCAAGAAAGTATCTAGGAGGGGCGTTAGGTGTCCGCACATTGACATGGTTAGTTAGACAAAATTTAGAGCAAGGTGGGGGGCTCAATAGTATGTAAATAAATCCGTACCTGCAGGATAGCATAATAATAGGTGATTATACAGAAAACTACTATAGATTAGCAACAAGGGTGATCTCTTTCTGCCCTAACAAAGAAAGATTGTGCTTCATGGTACATTATCAATCCAAAGTCCCTAAATATACTCCTCTGATTGTGTCTAGTAGGTGGGGTGATCATGGATCTAGTATTGCATAGTCTGAGAGAAGATTAACACAAACCTATTAACCTACCATCTATAGCTACATGGGAGAGAAGCTCAATAGTACTATACATTGGACTGTGCCGTTACGGCCGCTAGCAGCACAGTCTCAATACTCTATTCCAGTTAACCATCTGAGTAGCATAGGGAAAAGGGATAAGGACCTAACCCCAAAATGAGATCTTCTAAATATATATATATGAAAATACCTAGATGGGTTGGCTACAAAATAAAGGTGAACACATACCCATAGCAAGGAGTATTAATAGCTCTTCCTAAATTTAAGGGTAGGTGACCATGTTCAGTGAGTACTAAGTAACTAAAAATAAAAAAAAACTTCAGCCTGTACACAAAATTTGCTATATACAATGAAATCCTATGGGAGGAATATGCAATCCATTGTACAATATATAATTAATACATAATCCAGAATGGGAACCTATGAGACTCCATAGAGAGCTGTTATTAGATGCAGAACAAAATGACTGGTTTATACTAGGGAGTCGCAGCTAAGAGTATTAAATACATTGTCATGACAGAATTATGCACAGTTCCTTTGTCAGATACAATCCCAACATGCATATAATACAACACAATTAATATAGTTTGGGCCTAAAAAAAAAATAAGCACTAAATATGGGTTGATATTAAGGGCAGTATTATCCAAAACATTAAGCTTATAGTAAACAAGGGGGCAATAACTGCTAATCCTACAGAAGATGATAGAGCCAAAGGGCACATTTCTCAATGTCCTGCATCAGTCCAAGTAGACATCTAAAGAGTCCGTTTAATCATAGGGGTTATGGCATATAGTTACCGGCTCCTGATAAGTGATAGGTAACTGAAATTAACCCCATGGATGGAAAAAGCCCACTCCTGCTCTATTGGGAGACATAACCGATCTCTGCAGCAAAAGTCTATACGAGAGAACCAGCGTTTTGTAAAGTTCCAGGATCTTACAGTGACAGGAGTGTCCGTTCACCATCATGAGAGTTCTGAGAGATGAAGACGTCTGTGACTTCAAAGTAGACAGTATGACTGTCACTAGGACCCCACAGCTACGATTAGAGAGCAGCTTACCGCCTTTCCGGTCTCTGTCGTCTGTCACAAACTGATGAGTGTCAGGGATCTCCGGTATCGCTACTCCTGCAGGAGCCTCACTCTGGTGCTCATATCCTTCCGCCTGTGCCGATCGGGTGTCAAGAGGGAACTTTGTTGGTACTACCAAGGCAGCTGAGTCTTCCATCTTTAATTGGGGCAAAATCTGCTGATAGCTATGTGCCCTTAATAGATCGGTCACCAAAGCCTCCTTGTCTGCCCAGGTCTTTTGATCACACTCCCAGGCTGGTTCTGGCTCTATATGTGTTCGCCAGTAACTTCCTTTTAGATTGTTAAGGTTAGAAGCCTCTGTGTTAGCTAAGTCTGACCAGGAAGGTTTGTCGTCAAAGTAATTTTCCCTTGGCGGGGCTGTCTTGATTGCAGGTTTAATAAAGAGCTCACACAAATCTTCCTCTAATGTCCGAAAGTGATCACGTACAAGCTGCATCATTTTGGTTTCCCACTTATCTATTGCCTACATTTATGAAACGTTTTGTATGTGATTCCCCTTCAAGCTTAGTCACGAGTAAAGAGTAATATCTTGCAGTAATTAGACTCTCAATCTATGCCGCATAAATTGTTCAGAGAAATTGCAATCCACAATAGAACCGGACAGCACACACGGCTGTTATTCCTGATATATCAGGACTCAGGGGGGGTAAATGAGGAGCCAGGTCTGTTACTAGGCCTCCGCTGCGTTCCTCATCTATTCCGGTCTGCTTAGCTTGAATCAAAGTGAAAAAAACACAAAAATCCGTTCTTCAGATATTACTCAATAAGATAGTTGTAATTCTAGGCTTGGATTATAGGTTTAAGAAGCGATAGGCAACGGATCTATCAGCTCCCGGAGTCAGCTAAAATTAAAAGCAGCCATCTTGGTCGGTGTTCGGACCCGCCCCCTACAGTATGTAATTTAATCACTAACAACCCTGAAATGCTAAGTGTTGATCATTATAAATAAGTGCCATTTCTATTAAAGAGACAGTAAACTGTATAGGAAAGAGCACTATTTAAACATATTAAAAATATTTTTTGCTTGAAAAGAATTACATTAAAACTGTTTATTTTGAAGTTAAAGGGACAGTTTACCCTATTTTTTTTTTCTCCACTTTAATTTGTTCCCAATGATTAATTTTTCCTGCTTGAGTTTATTAAATTGTTTACAAATAGTTTCTTTGACTTTATTGTCATTTGAAATAGCTGATTCTGCCTGTGGTATCCCTACCTATACTAATAGGTTCTATACTTAAAGGGATTGAAAAGTAAAAAATGAAACGCGCATAGGTGCATTTCAATTTGAAATAGAAGCATTTTTGCAATATACTTCCATTAGCAAAAATTCTTCTAATAAAAGTTATTACAGTTCTTCTGCAGCATACGCACATATTCTGTGAGGGCTGTGCACCAGTATTCAAATGTAACACCTTCACAGAGAGTCAGCAGTAGGTTGTATGACACAAATTAGGTCTTCAGAAGGAATGCATTCCAACGTCAGCTCTCTGAGCATGCATAGTGTTTGAATACTGGTGCATGAGCTCTCACAGGATATAGAAGCATTTTTGCTGATGGAAGTATATAGCAAAAATGTTTATATTTCAAATTCAAATACACCCACTCGCATTTCATTTTTGACCTTTCTATACCTTAAAAGGGACTTTAAACACTAAATAAATGCTAGATAGAATGATGCAAGTTTTAGGGTCTATACAACAATGGTAGCTGCCATGTTGTAACTTAGGTTACCTCCTCTGCTGTGGCCAATTAGAGACAGTTATAAATAGGCCACTAGAGTGTGCAGCCAATGGCTGTGTGGAATATAATAGTGTTCTTCACTTCCATTTCTAATAGGAACCGAAAAACATAAGTATAGGCTATTGACAAGCTGTGTAAACACAGCCAGCAGAAGAAATCACACTCCCAGATAGGAAAGGGAAGCAATTGAGCGATAAGTAAGGATATCTGATTTCTCTGCAAGCTTAGCCTATTTCGATGGGTTGTGGTTTCCAAGAGCAAACCCAGCTATTTAATTCACAAAAAGAAACATAAAGGGACAATTTATCATACATGTTATACTCTGAAGCTGATATAAATTCACTGGGAACACAAGGGGAAACGGATTTTACAGTACAACGTCCCTTTAACTGCATGCTTGTGCATAGCTGGTGGTTGCTCACTGGCTGTTACGCTTTATTGGTAGACAGTGACGTTACTCACAAACTTAAAGGGACATGAAACCCCAAATTTTTCTTTCATGATTTAGGTAGAAAGTACAATTTTAAACAACTTTCCAGTTTACTTCTATTATCAAATTTGTTTCATTCTCTTGGTATCATTTGTTGAAGGAGCAGCAATGCACTACTGGTTTCTAATTGAACACAGGGGTGAGCCAATGACAATCAGTATATAATATTCAGCCACCAATCAGCAGCCAGAACCTAAGTGCTTTGCTGCTCCTGAGCTTACCTAGATAAACCTTTTCAGCAAAGGATAACAAGAGAAGGAAGCAAATAAAAAAATAGAAGTAAATTGGAAAAGTTGTTTAAAATTGTATGTTCTGTCTAAATCATGAATGTCTAAGTATGACTTTACTGTCCCTTTAAGCAAATGAATGTTTTGTTTTTTGTTGTTCAGGAACAAAAACCTATAATAGATTTTAGATGCAACAAAGAAAATAGTGTCCCTTTAACCGTCTATAAATGACCGTAGAAAAGCATTTGAAACGATTCTGCATATAAACACAGCAAGTAAAGGCAGATTTGAAATGATTCCATATGCTTAATTGGTGGCATAGATTTGTAGTTATTTCTATAAACTACTCTTTCAGGTTTGAAATGTATTGTCGGGACCTGACAAATCGATTTGATGATATTTGGGTAGTCAGTGGACCTCTGGCATTGCCCATGCTGCATACAGACGGGAAAAGGACAGTGTCTTATCAAGTAAGAAGATAATATGTGTTCAGCATCCTCACTTAAAAGATGAAAAGCTTGCATGTATTTTATTGAAAGCAATGATTATTCTTCATTTTCTGTGAACTCTTTGTAACATATCAGACAGGTGCAAAAAGCATTCATACGTGAAATTAAATTTTGCTTATCAGTAAACTAACATTCCACCTAATTTCTAAGCTGCGGAACAGACATTGCTAATTTCCATTAGCGGCTTAAGGCTACCTATTTTTTTAAATAGAAAGAGATTATAATTTGATAACTTCTTAATTTGAATGTTAAAATAAGGCCAAAATGCACAGTACTGATCTTTGTGTGGGCTGAATTAGAATATTACATAGGAGTAGTTAAGACACACAATACGTGAAACATTGATGAATTGTCATATAGGCAATGTGGTTTTCTGCTTGAACTATGTAATTTATGTGGAGCGTCCATGGTTGTTTTTAGAAGCCCATGGCACTGTGCTATATATTGTGTCTTGCTTCTGTAATTCATAAGCTATAAAAGCCATCCATAATAGGTTTATCTGCCCCTGAAAGAAGAAGAAAAAGTTAAAAGGACATTCTTGTCAAAATTTAAATGCACATAGATGAATTACATATTTGAATAGAAACATATTTGCAATATACATGTTTTGGCTATTATATTTCTGAGCATATAGGTGTTGCTTATTCATATCTTCTATACTGTGGTAAATAGACCTTCATGAGAATTGCAGAGGCACATTCTTTTCCAGTAAGAAATTAATCGTATTTCTAAAGAACAAGGGTAAGACCAAAGATTCAGAACATATGCCATTAAAAGTCTTACAAAGAACAGTGAGAGGCTAAATATGTGAGAGCCCATCTGTTAGGTAACTGCATGCACATAAGCAACCTCTAGGGGGCGCTCTCTAATAAAATAAAATGATTGTAAACAACAGTGAAATACAAGATATACAAGTCCATATATAGATGGCAATAATGAAATCTAATAATAGGCAGCTCTTTGATACGAAGGTGGTCAGCCTCCCAAGGATAAAAGCTCTGAAAAAAACAAAACACAAATGTGCCAAATAGTGTAGTGCAGTCTCAATAAAACAAAATGATGTGATGAGTAAGTCAGGTAAACTCACAAGAGGACGGCACCTATATGGTGCGATATGGGTGTGCTGGAACTTCGTAGTTGCCCAGCTAACTATCTCCGGTAAAGGATGAAGACTTTTGCGTGAGGGGCCTAGAAAGCAGGTAAACTCAGTAGTTTAAGTCTTTTACCACAATCAGTAGCACAGCGTAACCCAGGTGAATGCCTGTACTGTCTGTCCTGGTCTATTATTTTTTAATAAGGCAGTGGCTACACTGAGAATTTCGTAGTACAATTTTTTTCAAGAAAACAAGAAGATACCTTTGTGTTCCTCACGCAGAAGTCTTCATCCTTTACCGGAGATAGTTAGTTGGGCAAGTACTAAGTTCCGATAATTAGGGGGTAGGGGGTGTCTAGCCTCTTTTCTAATAAGCTCCTCACAAGCTTAAAGTTAAGAATTGGATAAATAAAATAAAAATGAAAAGGGCGCTTTTCAGCTGACACTTAGATTAAATCTCAAAAGATAAAGATTTTTTATATATATATATATATAGGATCATGTAGATAAAAACAGGAAAAATATATTATATCAACAGCAATGTAATAGCAGCAATATATCTATATACGTGTATATCGGCAACAGTATTTTTAATATGTTTAATATATTCAAACAACCATATATTCAGAAAGATAGTATGTTTAAAAATTAGGGACGTCTCCCTTTTAAATCTGCTAGCAAAAAATAATAACAATACCACCTTATTTGAAAGTTCAGAAATTACCACCTTGTTTAAAATTCAAATAGCCATTATGTTCTGAAAACCATTAGGTTTAGATAAGTCTTGTAGACAATACGATATATGCCAAAAAACTAGGATTCTCAGTCCCAAAATGTCACTGTGACTGTCCCAAAAACTTTCAAACAGCTTTGCTGAATTTAGCAACAGAGACTCTATGGCTAAAAGCTGGAATACACATATAGAAGGTCATATAAACTTTAGAAAAATTCTAAGAATGTATATCAGATGGTCCTTGTGTTAATCTGTTTTTATTTGAACTTTTATGAGCAATAATGTAAAATGAAATATTATGAGAGAAATAATATGAGTAAATAAATAACAACGTAATGAATATAAGATAGGAATTACAAATACCACCTTAAAAATCCTTGTACCACAATTTTTGAAATCCACCTTTATAAACCCAACTTTAAAGTGGCATCCAATCACAGGAACTCTACTTACATAAATAGTTGGCCCCATACACAGAAAATATATCTTGATAAAGCCCTATAAACGGGCGAAACGCGTCGAAGACTGTGGGGTGCCACTTGTGACATTGTCTAAGTCACTATTTATATGCTCTGTGACAAACAATATCAAAGAAAAGCCTTAAACCAAAAGACCGACTTTGGACCAATCAGATGATAGCAAAAGGTCAGATGGTCGACCGCATCATCAACCACACATGCAGGTGAACCCAACCGGAACAGCAGACAATCAGGAGTGAAAGTGTGGAGTGGAAGCACTGTAAATAGCTGCAAATCTCCTTTTCCTTCCAAGGAGGGACTGTTGATCTTGCTGTGGTGAGGTAACGTTCAAGCTGTCTGTGTATCCCAGCTTTTAGCCATAGGGGCTCTGTTCTTAAATTCAGCAAAGCTGTTTGAAAGTCTTTGGGACAGTCACATAGTGACATTTTGGGACTAAGAATCCTAGTTTTTTGGCATATATCATATTGTCTACAAGACTTCTCTAAACCTAATGGTTTTCAGAACATAATGGCTATTTGAATTTTAAACAAGGTGGTAATTTCTGAACTTTCAAATAAGTTGGTATTTTTATTATTTTTTGCTAGCTGATTTAAAGGGAGACGTCCCTAATTTTTAAACATACTATCTTTCTGAATATATGGTTGTTTGAATGTATTGAACATATTAAAAATACTGTTGCTGATATACACACGTATATAGATATATTGCTGCTATTACACTGCTGCTATTATATTGCTGTTGATATAATATATTTTTCCTGTTTTTATCTACATGATCCTATATATATATATATATATATATATATATATATATATATATATATATATATATATATATATATATATATATAAAAAAGAACACTTTGTAAGTAAGTAGCGCACACATAGACTTTAGCAATATAATATCTAAAGGTACCTGTATACCACTCACTGTCCGGTAACACGCTGGGGAGCAATTGGCTCAGAGTGTATGGAGATCTGCAGCTGTGGAGACTGAGCCGGTCTGTAGTCAGCGTCTGAGTAAATAGAATATATTCCAATGGATTGTCCCCACTTGTAGCGCAAAAAATCTCTCTCCAAAGAAAAGTAAAACTTCCTTTATTGTAGTATCAAAAGTAAAAACATGACAGCCTACACACGACTGTAATAAAGCACTTAATGTAAAAACACAGTGTCAGTGATCTGAACCACATGCAGACATGTTTCGTGCAGTTGCGCACTTGATCACTGCTTGAAAGCAATCCTGATCACACCTGCTTTATAGCACTTTTCTTAAAGAGACATTTGTAAATGTTAGACACTGTGTGCTTGAACTCTCTCTTTACTGCCTATCCTTTGTTGAAGAACATGTTTCAAAAAGTTATTTAATACATTTGCAGAAATTTTTTTCTCTTCTACATGTATATTAATAATAATATGATGTTAACTTTTATATATTAAGAATTTTTTCTCTTCTACATGTATATTAATAATATGATGTTAACTTTTATACATTAAAAATTACCTTATGTCTTTGCCTCATTTCTCATAAGTATATCTTATACCACTAGATAAAATTGCAGTCTTTCAACTGTAGTACTTTGATGTAATTTATATATGACACTATGTGTCATACAAAAAATGTTAAATTTATTTCTAGAGTAAGGTTTAGAGTTTACAATATATGTAAAAATAATTTATTGTTTAAGACTTATATGATGGCCATATATTATTGCTCCCCTTTTCCTTATCTAAAAGAAAAGCTGTTGTGTATATATTAATTCACAAAAAGATCCAGGTCTCTACGCATATTGAGACCTAATGGATTACATGTTTTTAATGTGAAAATCCAGAAGACTTCACGTTTGTTAAGTTTATCTTCTCTGTCTCCTCCTCGTTTCCATAGAGGAACATGATCTATACCTTGAATTTTTAATAAAGACACATCTGAATTATGTTGACTTTTAAAATGTCTCGACACTGGTGTGTCGGTGTCATCATCCTCTATTGATCTGAGGTGCTGAAGAAACCTATCTTTAATGCTACGCTTGGTTTTACCTACATAGTTAATTTTACAGAGATCACACGTAAGTAAATATACTACATGTGTAGTTGAACAATTTATGTAATACTTAATTTTATAGTCTTGCTGGGTAGCAGATGAAGAAAAAGTATCGCCCTCAATGACATGGTTACAAGTTTTACATATATTTCTCCTGCATCTAAAGAATCCCTTTCTCTCTTTTAGCCAGCATTTATTGTGTTTTATTGGAAGATTAGATGGAGAGAGGTAGTTTGAAAGTGTTTTTCCTCTTTTGGGTATAATATCTACACCCTCTTCCATTATAATTTTTAGTACTGGATCTGAATATAACACAGGTACAGTATCTTTAATGATTTTGCTGATGTTTTTAAAATCAGTACTATAGGTAGTTATAAACCTGGGTTTCTCAGTGTCTCTTCTTTTTGCATCTTTCCTTTTATATTTTAGTAAATCCTCCCTAGTTTTTTGCTGAACACTTTCTTTTGCTTTAATTAAAGTGCCTTCATTATATCCTCTCTGTTTTAGTCTTTCTTCAATAATTTTACACTGTTTATTATAGTCTTCCTCATTAGAGCAATTTCTTTTGGCCCTAATGAATTCACCCTTTGGTATTCCTTGTAGCACATGTCTCGGGTGACATGATTTGTATAAAAGTGTAGTATTGCCTGCTGTTGGCTTTCTGTAAAGTATAGAGACTATTTTTTCATGTTCTTCATCTGCTTTTAATGTAAGATCTAGAAAGTCTATTGACTCCGTACTTTCTTCTCCTGTGAATTTCAACCCACATTTGTTATTATTTAAATAAGCACAGAAATCTTTTACTTGATCTGTGTCTCCTTCAAAAATGAAAAGTAAATCGTCTATATATCTGAAAAAATGTATGATTCTCTCTCTATGGGGATTTCTCTCTCCAAAGACGTGGAACAGCTCCCACCAACCCATAAATAGGTTGGCGTATGATGGGGCAAACTTGGCCCCCATCGCCGTTCCACGCCTTTGGAGAAAGAAATCTGATCCAAACATAAAGAAATTATGCGTTAAAAGATATTCAATTGCATTAAGTATAAACATTTTTGTTGCTGATTCATAGTCAGTACACTGATTCAAGAAAAATTCTATAGCTGTTATGCCTAAGTTGTGATCTATACAAGTATACAAGGATGATACATCCACTACTAGAAATCTGTAATTTTCTTTCCATTTGATATTCTGTAACTTGTTAAGCAATGATGTGCTATCCTGTATGTAACTTAGTAAATCTTTAACAAGTGGTTGTAAGAAAGTGTCCACCAGATCTGATAACGGTTCATTTAATGAGTTAATACCTGCAATTATAGGTCGTCCTGGTGGACAGACTAAATCTTTATGTAACTTGGGAAAATAATGAAATATTGGAATTACTGAATTAGTTGGAGTTAGGACTTCTTCTGATGTAGGAGTTATGATATTGTTTAGTTTAGCTATCTTAGTGATTTTAATTAGCTCTTTTCTAAACTCTCTCGTGGGATTACCATCTAGTTTGATATACACTTCTTGATCAGACAGTTGCCTTTTGGCTTCTTTAATGTAGTCTACAGTATTTAAAATGACTACATTTCCTCCTTTATCAGAAGGGCGGATCATTATATCATTATTTTCTTGAAGAGTTAATAAAGCTGCTTTTTCTTTATTTGTTAAATTAGAGTACCTTCTTTTTTTACTTTTTAGATTCTTTTCATGTAGTATTCTTAACTTACTTTCCACTGTTTTCTGGAAAATATCTAACACCTTAGGTCTGGTGTGTACTGGATAAAAGGTGCTCTTTTTCTTTAAGTGACCAAATTTGATATCTTCTTCCATTATCTTATCTATAGATTCTCTATTGCTATCCTCAGCTAGTTCTTGCAAATCTTTAATAGCACATAAGTCATACATTTTTTCAGATATATAGACGATTTACTTTTCATTTTTGAAGGAGACACAGATCAAGTAAAAGATTTCTGTGCTTATTTAAATAATAACAAATGTGGGTTGAAATTCACAGGAGAAGAAAGTACGGAGTCAATAGACTTTCTAGATCTTACATTAAAAGCAGATGTAGAACATGAAAAAATAGTCTCTATACTTTACAGAAAGCCAACAGCAGGCAATACTACACTTTTATACAAATCATGTCACCCGAGACATGTGCTACAAGGAATACCAAAGGGTGAATTCATTAGGGCCAAAAGAAATTGCTCTAATGAGGAAGACTATAATAAACAGTGTAAAATTATTGAAGAAAGACTAAAACAGAGAGGATATAATGAAGGCACTTTAATTAAAGCAAAAGAAAGTGTTCAGCAAAAAACTAGGGAGGATTTACTAAAATATAAAAGGAAAGATGCAAAAAGAAGAGACACTGAGAAACCCAGGTTTATAACTACCTATAGTACTGATTTTAAAAACATCAGCAAAATCATTAAAGATACTGTACCTGTGTTATATTCAGATCCAGTACTAAAAATTATAATGGAAGAGGGTGTAGATATTATACCCAAAAGAGGAAAAACACTTTCAAACTACCTCTCTCCATCTAATCTTCCAATAAAACACAATAAATGCTGGCTAAAAGAGAGAAAGGGATTCTTTAGATGCAGGAGAAATATATGTAAAACTTGTAACCATGTCATTGAGGGCGATACTTTTTCTTCATCTGCTACCCAGCAAGACTATAAAATTAAGTATTACATAAATTGTTCAACTACACATGTAGTATATTTACTTACGTGTGATCTCTGTAAAATTAACTATGTAGGTAAAACCAAGCGTAGCATTAAAGATAGGTTTCTTCAGCACCTCAGATCAATAGAGGATGATGACACCGACACACCAGTGTCGAGACATTTTAAAAGTCAACATAATTCAGATGTGTCTTTATTAAAAATTCAAGGTATAGATCATGTTCCTCTATGGAAACGAGGAGGAGACAGAGAAGATAAACTTAACAAACGTGAAGTCTTCTGGATTTTCACATTAAAAACATGTAATCCATTAGGTCTCAATATGCGTAGAGACCTGGATCTTTTTGTGAATTAATATATACACAACAGCTTTTCTTTTAGATAAGGAAAAGGGGAGCAATAATATATGGCCATCATATAAGTCTTAAACAATAAATTATTTTTACATATATTGTAAACTCTAAACCTTACTCTAGAAATAAATTTAACATTTTTTGTATGACACATAGTGTCAAATATAAATTACATCAAAGTACTACAGTTGAAAGACTGCAATTTTATCTAGTGGTATAAGATATACTTATGAGAAATGAGGCAAAGACATAAGGTAATTTTTAATGTATAAAAGTTAACATCATATTATTAATATACATGTAGAAGAGAAAAAATTCTTAATATATAAAAGTTAACATCATATTATTATTAATATACATGTAGAAGAGAAAAAAATTTCTGCAAATGTATTAAATAACTTTTTGAAACATGTTCTTCAACAAAGGATAGGCAGTAAAGAGAGAGTTCAAGCACACAGTGTCTAACATTTACAAATGTCTCTTTAAGAAAAGTGCTATAAAGCAGGTGTGATCAGGATTGCTTTCAAGCAGTGATCAAGTGCGCAACTGCACGAAACATGTCTGCATGTGGTTCAGATCACTGACACTGTGTTTTTACATTAAGTGCTTTATTACAGTCGTGTGTAGGCTGTCATGTTTTTACTTTTGATACTACAATAAAGGAAGTTTTACTTTTCTTTGGAGAGAGATTTTTTGCGCTACAAGTGGGGACAATCCATTGGAATATATATATATATATATATATATATATATATATATATATATATATATATATATATATATATATAAAAAAAATCTTTATCTTTTGAGATTTAATCTAAGTGTCAGCTGAAAAGCGCCCTTTTCATTTTTATTTTATTTTATTTATCCAATTCTTAACTTTAAGCTTGTGAGGAGCTTATTAGAAAAGAGGCTAGACACCCCCTACCCCCTAATTATCGGAACTTAGTACTTGCCCAACTAACTATCTCCGGTAAAGGATAAAGACTTCTGCGTGAGGAACACAAAGGTATCTTCTTGTTTTCTTGAAAAAATTGTACTACGAAATTCTCAGTGTAGCCACTGCCTTATTAAAAAATAATAGTCCAGGACAGACAGTACAGGCATTCACCTGAGTTAAGTTTTAGACTTTTGATTCCTAGGACGCTGTGCTACTGATTGTGGTAAAAGAGTTAAACTACTGAGTTTACCTGCTTTCTAAGCCCTTCACGCAAAAGTCTTCATCCTTTACCGGAAATAGTTTGCTGGGCAACTACGAAGTTCCAGCACACCCATATCGCACCATATAGGTGCCGTCCTCTTGTGAGTGTAACTGACTTACTCATCACATAATTTTGTTTTATTGAGACTGTACTACGCTATTTGGCGCCTTTGTGTTTTGTTTTTTTCAGAGCATTACAAGTCTTGGCTGTTTTGAGTAATACAATGCAACTTCTCACTTTTACTTTTGGAATCTGAAATGTGTGTATGTCAATGGCAGCTATATGTTATTCTACGTCATGTGGTTTTGAATTGTTCCTTACCGCAAATAGATAATGCCAGTCAAAACTGAGCATTGAAAATTGTCCGTACATACAGGTGAAACTCTAAAAATTAGAATATCGTGCAAAAGTTAATTTATTTCACTAATGCAACTTAAAAGGTGAAACTAATATATGAGATAGACTCATTACATGCAAAGCAAGATAGTTCAAGCCGTGATTTGTCATAATTGTGATGATTATGGCTTACAGCTCATGAAAACCCCAAATCCACAATCTCAGAAAATTAGAATATTGTGAAAAGGTGCAATATTCTATGCTCAAGGTGTCCCACTCTAATCAGCTAATTAAGCCATAACACCTGCAAAGGGTTCCTGAGCCTTTAAATGGTCTCTCAGTCTGGTTCAGTAGGAATCACAATCATGGGAAAGACTGCTGACCTGACAGTTGTGCAGAAAACCATCATTGACACCCTCCAAAAGGAGGGAAAGCCTCAAAAGGTAATTGCAAAAGAAATTGGATGTTCCCAAAGTGCTGTATCAAAGCACATTAATAGAAAGTTATGTGGAAGGGAAAAGTGTGGAAGAAAAAGTTGCACAAGCAGCAGGGATGACCGCAGCCTGGAGAGGATTGTCAGGAAAAGGCCATTCAAAAGTGTTGGGGACTTTCACAAGGAGTGGACTGAGGCTGGAGTCAGTGCATCAAGAGCCACCACACACAGACGAATCCTGAACATGGGCTTCAAATGTCGTATTCCTCTTGTCAAGCCACTCCTGAACAACAAACAATGTCAGAAGCGTCTTACCTGGGCTAAAGAAAAACAGACCTGGTCTGTTGCTCAGTGGTCCAAAGTCCTCTTTTCTGATGAGAGCAAATTTAGCATCTCATTTGGAAACCAAGGACCCAGAGTATGGAGGAAGAATGGAGAGGCACACACTGCAAGATGCTTGAAGTCCAGTGTGAAGTTTCCACAGTCTGTGTTGATTTGGGGAGCCATGTCATCTGCTGGTGTTGGTCCACTCTGCTTCATTAAGTCCAGGTTTAATGCAGCCGTCTTCCAGGAGATTTTGGAGCACTTCATGCTTCCTTCCGCAGACGAGCTCTATGGGGATGCTGACTTCATTTTCCAGCAGGACTTGGCACCTGCCCACACTGCCAAAAGCACCAAAACCTGGTTCAATGACCGTGGGATTACTGTGCTTGATTGGCCAGCAAACTCGCCTGACCTGAACCCCATAGAGAATCTATGGGGCATTGCCAAGAGAAAGATGAGACATGAGACCGAACATTGCAGAAAGCTGAAGTCCGCTATTGAAGCATCCTGGTCTTCCATAACACATCAGCAGTGCCACAGGCTGATAGCTTCCATGCCACGCTGCATTGAGGCAGTAATTGCTGCAAAAGGGGCCCAAACCAAGTACTGAGTACATACAGTATGCATGCTTATACTTTTCAGAGGTCCGATATTGTTCTACAGGTATGTACAATCCTTGTTTTATTGATTGCATGTAATATTCTAATTTCTTTCATGTAATTAACAAGAGTCCATGAGCTAGTGACGTATGGGATATACATTCCTACCAGGAGGGGCAAAGTTTCCCAAACCTTAAAATGCCTATAAATACACCCCTCACCACACCCACAAATCAGTTTTACAAACTTTGCCTCCAAGGGAGGTGGTGAAGTAAGTTTGTGCTAGATTCTACGTTGATATGCGCTCCGCAGCAAGTTGGAGCCCGGTTTTCCTCTCAGCGTGCAGTGAATGTCAGAGGGATGTGAAGAGAGTATTGCATATTGAATGCAGTGATCTCCTTCTACGGGGTCTATTTCATAAGGTTCTCTGTTATCGGTCGTAGAGATTCATCTCTTACCTCCCTTTTCAGATCGACGATATACTCTTATATTTACCATTTCCTCTACTGATTCTCGTTTCAGTACTGGTTTGGCTTTCTACAAACATGTAGATGAGTGTCCTGGGGTAAGTAAGTCTTATTTTCTGTGACACTCTAAGCTATGGTTGGGCACTTTATTTATAAAGTTCTAAATATATGTATTCAAACATTTATTTGCCTTGACTCAGAATGTTCAACTTTCCTTATTTCCAGACAGTCAGTTTCATATTTGGGATTATGCATTGAATTATCATATTTTTTCTTACCTCAAAAATTTGACTTTTTTCCCTGTGGGCTGTTAGGCTCGCGGGGGCTGAAAATGCTTCATTTTATTGCGTCATTCTTGGCGCGGACTTTTTTGGCGCAAAAATTCTTTTCCGTTTCCGGCGTCATACGTGTCGCCGGAAGTTGCGTCATTTTTTGACGTTATTTTGCGCCAAAAATGTCGGCGTTCCGGATGTGGCGTCATTTTTGGCGCCAAAAGCATTTAGGCGCCAAATAATGTGGGCGTCTTATTTGGCGCTAAAAAATATGGGCGTCGCTTTTTTCTCCACATTATTTCAGTCTCATTTTTCATTTGCTTCTGGTTGCTAGAAGCTTGATGTTTGGCATTTTTTCCCATTCCTGAAACTGTCTTATAAGGAATTTGATCTATTTTGCTTTATATGTTGTTTTTTCTCTTACATATTGCAAGATGTCTCACGTTGCATCTGAGCCAGAAGATACTACAGGAAAACCACTGCCTGCTGGATCTACCAAAGCTAAGTGTATCTGCTGTAAACTTTTGGTAGCTATTCCTCCAGCTGTTGTTTGTAATAATTGTCATGACAAACTTGTTAAAGCAGATAATATTTCCTTTAGTGATGTACCATTGCCTGTTGCAGTTCCCTCAACATCTAAGGTGCAGAATGTTCCTGATAACATAAGAGATTTTGTTTCTGAATCCATAAAGAAGGCTTTGTCTGTTATTTCTCCTTCTAGTAAACGTAAAAAGTCTTTTAAATCTTCTCTCTCTACAGATGAATTTTTAAATGAACACCATCATTCTGATTCTTTGGACTCTTCTGGTTCAGAGGATTCTATCTCAGAGATTGATGCTGATAAATCTTCATATTTATTTAAGATGGAATTTATTCGCTCTTTACTTAAAGAAGTACTAATTGCTTTAGAAATAGAGGATTCTAGTCCTCTTGATACTAATTCTATACGTTTGGATAAGGTTTTTAAAGCTCCTGCGGCTATTCCAGAAGTCTTTCCTGTTCCTAATGCTATTTCTGCAGTAATTTCCAAGGAATGGGATAAATTGGGTAATTCATTTACTCCTTCTAAACGTTTTAAGCAATTATATCCTGTTCCGCCTGACAGGTTAGAATTTTGGGACAAAATCCCTAAAGTTGATGGGGCTATTTCTACCCTTGCTAAACGTACTACCATTCCTACGTCAGATGGTACCTCGTTTAAGGACCCTTTAGATAGAAAAATTGAATCTTTTCTAAGAAAAGCTTATCTATGTTCAGGTAATCTTCTTAGACCTGCTATATCATTGGCTGATGTTGCTGCAGCTTCAACTTTTTGGTTGGAAACTCTAGCGCAACAAGTAACAAATCGTGATTCTCATGATATTATTATTCTTCTCCAGCATGCTAATAATTTCATCTGTGATGCCATTTTTGATATTATTAGAGTTGATGTTAGGTTTATGTCTCTGGCTATCTTAGCCAGAAGAGCTTTATGGCTTAAGACCTGGAATGCTGATATGGCTTCTAAATCAACTCTACTTTCCATTTCTTTCCAGGGAAACAAATTATTTGGTTCTCAGTTGGATTCTATTATTTCAACTGTTACTGGTGGGAAAGGAACTTTTTTACCACAGGATAAAAAGTCTAAAGGTAAAAACAGGGCTAACAATCGTTTTCGTTCCTTTCGTTTCAACAAAGAACAAAAGCCTGATCCTTCGTCCTCAGGAGCAGTTTCAGTTTGGAAACCATCTCCAGTCTGGAATAAATCCAAGCCTGCTAGAAAGGCAAAGCCTGCTTCTAAGTTCACATGAAGGTACGGCCCTCATTCCAGTTCAGCTGGTAGGGGGCAGGTTACGTTTTTTCAAAGAAATTTGGATCAATTCTGTTCACAATCTTTGGATTCAGAACATTGTTTCAGAAGGGTACAGAATTGGTTTCAAGATGAGACCTCCTGCAAAGAGATTTTTTCTTTCCCATGTCCCAGTAAATCCAGTGAAAGCTCAAGCATTTCTGAATTGTGTTTCAGATCTAGAGTTGGCTGGAGTAATTATGCCAGTTCCAGTTCCGGAACAGGGGGTGGGGTTTTATTCAAATCTCTTCATTGTACCAAAGAAGGAGAATTCCTTCAGACCAGTTCTGGATCTAAAATTATTGAATCGTTATGTAAGGATACCAACGTTCAAGATGGTAACTGTAAGGACTATATTGCCTTTTGTTCAGCAAGGGAATTATATGTCCACAATAGATTTACAGGATGCATATCTGCATATTCCGATTCATCCAGATCATTATCAGTTCCTGAGATTCTCTTTTCTAGACAAGCATTACCAATTTGTGGCTCTACCGTTTGGCCTTGCTACAGCTCCAAGAATTTTCACAAAGATTCTCGGTGCCCTTCTGTCTGTAATCAGAGAACAGGGTATTGTGGTTTTTCCTTATTTGGACGATATCTTGGTACTTGCTCAGTCTTTACATTTAGCAGAGTCTCATACGAATCGACTTGTGTTGTCTCTTCAAGATCATGGTTGGAGGATCAATTTACCAAAAAGTTCTTTGATTCCTCAAACAAGGGTAACCTTTCTGGGTTTCCAGATAGATTCAGTGTCCATGACTCTGTCTTTAACAGACAAGAGACGTCTAAAATTGATTACAGCTTGTCGAAACCTTCAGTCTCAATCATTCCCTTCGGTAGCCTTATGCATGGAAATTCTAGGTCTTATGACTGCTGCATCGGACGCGATCCCCTTTGCTCGTTTTCACATGCGACCTCTTCAGCTCTGTATGCTGAACCAATGGTGCAGGGATTACACGAAGATATATCAATTAATATCTTTAAAACCGATTGTTCGGCACTCTCTAACGTGGTGGACAGATCACCTTCGTTTAATTCAGGGGGCTTCTTTTGTTCTTCCGACCTGGACTGTAATTTCAACAGATGCAAGTCTCACAGGTTGGGGAGCTGTGTGGGGATCTCTGACGGCACAAGGAGTTTGGGAATCTCAGGAGGTGAGATTACCGATCAATATCTTGGAACTCCGTGCAGTTTTCAGAGCTCTTCAGTTTTGGCCTCTTCTGAAGAGAGAATCGTTCATTTGTTTTCAGACAGACAATGTCACAACTGTGGCATACATCAATCATCAAGGAGGGACTCACAGTCCTCTGGCTATGAAAGAAGTATCTCGAATTTTGGTTTGGGCGGAATCCAGCTCCTGTCTAATCTCTGCGGTTCATATCCCAGGTGTAGACAATTGGGAAGCGGATTATCTCAGTCGCCAAACGTTGCATCCGGGCGAATGGTCTCTTCACCCAGAGGTATTTCTTCAGATTGTTCAAATGTGGGGGCTCCCAGAGATAGATCTGATGGCCTCTCATCTAAACAAGAAACTTCCCAGGTATCTGTCCAGATCCCGGGATCCTCAGGCGGAGGCAGTGGATGCATTATCACTTCCTTGGAAGTATCATCCTGCCTATATCTTTCCGCCTCTAGTTCTTCTTCCAAGAGTAATCTCCAAGATTCTGAGGGAATGCTCGTTTGTTCTGCTAATAGCTCCGGCATGGCCTCACAGGTTTTGGTATGCGGATCTTGTCCGGATGGCATCTTGCCAACCATGGACTCTTCCGTTAAGACCAGACCTTCTGTCACAAGGTCCTTTTTTCCATCCGGATCTGAAATCCTTAAATTTAAAGGTATGGAGATTGAACGCTTGATTCTTGGTCAAAGAGGTTTCTCTGACTCCGTGATTAATACTATGTTACAGGCTCGTAAATCTGTATCTCGAGAGATATATTATAGAGTCTGGAAGACTTATATTTCTTGGTGTCTTTCTCATCATTTTTCTTGGCATTCTTTTAGAATACCGAGAATTTTACAGTTTCTTCAGGATGGTTTAGATAAGGGTTTGTCCGCAAGTTCTTTGAAAGGACAAATCTCCGCTCTTTCTGTTCTTTTTCACAGAAAGATTGCTATTCTTCCTGATATTCATTGTTTTGTACAAGCTTTGGTTCGTATAAAACCTGTCATTAAGTCAATTTCTCCTCCTTGGAGTTTGAATTTGGTTCTGGGAGCTCTTCAAGCTCCTCCGTTTGAACCTATGCATTCATTGGACATTAAATTACTTTCTTGGAAAGTTTTGTTCCTTTTGGCCATCTCTTCTGCTAGAAGAGTTTCTGAATTATCTGCTCTTTCTTGTGAGTCTCCTTTTCTGATTTTTCATCAGGATAAGGCGGTGTTGCGAACTTCTTTTGAATTTTTACCTAAAGTTGTGAATTCCAACAACATTAGTAGAGAAATTGTGGTTCCTTCATTATGTCCTAATCCTAAGAATTCTAAGGAGAAATCGTTGCATTCTTTGGATGTTGTTAGAGCTTTGAAATATTATGTTGAAGCTACGAAATCTTTCCGTAAGACTTCTAGTCTATTTGTTATCTTTCCGGTTCTAGGAAAGGCCAGAAAGCTTCTGCCATTTCTTTGGCATCTTGGTTGAAATCTTTAATTCATCTTGCCTATGTTGAGTCGGGTAAAATTCCGCCTCAGAGAATTACAGCTCATTCTACTAGGTCAGTATCTACTTCCTGGGCGTTTAGGAATGAAGCTTCGGTTGACCAGATCTGCAAAGCAGCAACTTGGTCCTCTTTGCATACTTTTACTAAATTCTACCATTTTGATGTATTTTCTTCTTCTGAAGCAGTTTTTGGTAGAAAAGTTCTTCAGGCAGCGGTTTCAGTTTGAATCTTCTGCTTATGTTTTTTGTTAAACTTTATTTTGGGTGTGGATTATTTTCAGCAGGAATTGGCTGTCTTTATTTTATCCCTCCCTCTCTAGTGACTCTTGTGTGGAAAGATCCACATCTTGGGTAGTCATTATCCCATACGTCACTAGCTCATGGACTCTTGTTAATTACATGAAAGAAAACATAATTTATGTAAGAACTTACCTGATAAATTCATTTCTTTCATATTAACAAGAGTCCATGAGGCCCACCCTTTTTTGTGGTGGTTATGATTTTTTTGTATAAAGCACAATTATTCCAATTCCTTATTTTATATGCTTCGCACTTTTTTTCTTATCACCCCACTTCTTGGCTATTCGTTAAACTGATTTGTGGGTGTGGTGAGGGGTGTATTTATAGGCATTTTAAGGTTTGGGAAACTTTGCCCCTCCTGGTAGGAATGTATATCCCATACGTCACTAGCTCATGGACTCTTGTTAATATGAAAGAAATGAATTTATCAGGTAAGTTCTTACATAAATTATGTTTTTCTGAGATTGTGGATTTGGGGTTTTCATGAGCTGTAAGCCATAATCATCACAATTATGACAAATCACGGCTTGAACTATCTTGCTTTGCATGTAATGAGTCTATCTCATATATTAGTTTCACCTTTTAAGTTGCATTAGTGAAATAAATGAACTTTTGCACGATATTCTAATTTTTTGAGTTTCACCTGTAGTGCTTGTCACTTTGTTACTCCTTTTACTAAAATGATAAAAACATGCTAATTGCAGCACATTGTTCAAAATTGTTTTGGTTGGGTATAAATATTTTATAGCAGATAAGTGCAATATCAATTTTATACTTGTGTGCTAATATACAACTTGGGCTACTTTGCATTAAACCAAATTGCCTAACAAATATTTTTTATGGGGTCTACACCAAGTAAAAGTAATTCACTAATGAATCATATAGAATAAAAAAAAGCTAGTGCAATGTATAGCCAAAACTTTAAAAATACCTACCTTTTTTAATTTACAGTTTCTATAAGGATTTTGTTCATAATCCCTTTAATCTGCAGGTTATCGGGAAAGATGATGTAGCCGTGCCTTCACATCTCTTCAAAGTGGTGCTCGCCAGGAAGAAAAACTCAACGGAATCCTTGGCTATGGGGGCTTTTATAGTACCGAACAATCCCATTGGCTTTGATCACCAACTGCCAGAATACCAAGTTCAGCTGGAAGATCTTGAACGAATGTCTGGGTTGTTGTTTTTTCCACAGGTGGATAGGACCAAAGGCTCGAAGAACATTTGTGAAGTGGACACCTGCAAACTTATTACTCTTAATGAGTTCAAGTTGTATCTTGCCGGGCGTAGAATGAAAAATGCCCGAAATCTGCAGAAGGTGGAAAAGATCATGTCTGAGCTAAAAGAAGCAGAAATACAGCCAGATAACTATATCTTAAATCTCTACAAAGAAAAAATTAAAGAACTGTCGTCAGATCCAACTACTGCTTCTAGAGAAGAATAAAGTATGGGAAAGTCATAAATAGTTTTTTACTTTTATACTAAATAAAAAAACAAAACAGAAACACGTTCCTTCTGTATTAGCATTATGTTATAGTTTTTAATTTTTGAACTTGTATACCTATACATGTATAAACAGAATTATAATGATCATGTACAATGTTTATACAAATGCCACTCGCTGCCGCTATGTGGTTTACAGTATTTATAGTTGTTTGAATCATTTATTTAAACTGACCTTGTGTTTAATTCTTATGCTTTTAAAAGGTTTAATGTATGAGGTTTCAAGAGAACAGCTGGTAATGTTATCAATTCTTTTCAAATAGGCAGACACAAGGGACATGATTTTCTATAGGTATACCTTTTGTAGATATTTAATGGACAGTTTACCCAAAACATTTCTCCCCTTTAATTTGTTCTCAGTGATCCATTTTTCCTACTAGAGTGTATTAAATTGTTTACAAGTAGCTCATTTACCCTTATTTCTGCAATTGAAATAGCTGATTTATCCTGTGGTATCCCCACCTATTATGAAAGTTTCTGGACTTAAAGTGATGATAAACCCTAGAGTTTGTGAAACGCTAGGATTTACCATTGGAACAAATAAAGGGGACTTTTATTCATGAAGTATAAAATACTTCATGCTGAAAGCTCTTTTATTTGTTCCAAGCGATCGCCGCACTGAGCTGCTAAGGCAGCCCACCGTCAGAACGCTATTTGGCTGAGCGGTGACGTTTCCACCTCTTAGCCAATAGCCTTGCAGGAAATCTGCGGCGCCAAGTCGGATTTCCCGCACGGCTATTGGCTAAGAGGTGGAAATGTCACCTCTCTGCAGATAGTGAAAATAGCATTCTGCCGGTGGGCGATCGCTTAGAACAAATAAAGGAGCTTTCAGCATGAACTATTTTATACTTCATGAATGAAAGTCCCCTTTATTTGTTCCAATGGTAAATCCTAGTGTTTCACAAATGCTAGGATTTACCATCACTTTAAGTCCAGGCTATTGACAGACAATATAAACACAGCCAGTAGAAGAAATTACACTTCCAGTGGGATGTAGAAGAAATATCTAATAAAATGATAATTTTCCATTGTTCTCTAAGTATTGGGCTTTAGTTTACAAACAGATATAAGATAAGGAAGCAAGTGTGTCTATACAAATTGATAACATAATGAGATCTCATTTTTTTAAATCTTTTTATTATTTTGAAATTATATTTAAACACATAAATATACACATTCAAAAAATGAAAAATAGTGATACACAGATCATTTATAGCAATATCATAAGATTATTAACAATGTGTAGATTATTCACATAATGAAAAAACAGTTCTTGAAAAAAAGATAATTAAACAAAAGGGAAGGAAAAAACAGGGAAAAGATTTCCTCCATTCACCATTCTCCCCCTTTCCCCTCCTACTAATCTATAAAAGTCCATTGCCCTCAAAGTCTATATTCCATTAATAAAGTGGTATTTAAAAAAGGATACAATATCTGTCTTTGGAATTCTAAATCCTGGATCAGGATAACTTGTTCCCAATTTCGTATAAAACTTATTTGACGTCTATCTATGAGAAATGAAGTGTCTGTTCTATTATAAGCTGACTGCGAAGTTCTGATATCAAATTCTCTCTAACATAGGAGCCTTTCGTGACTTCCATGATCTTAATATAATTTTCCTGCCTGTTAAAATTGTCAAGTTAATAAATTTAGTATTTTCTTTAAATTTAAGACCATTCAGAAGGAAAAAAAATATCCTGGACTTCTAGGGAGACTGTCATCTAAAATAGGCTACTTAGCTAGTTAAAAATCAGGAAATTCTGGTACAAAATGTTTATAGTAATACCAAAAACAATGCAATATATTTGCTTCTCTGGTAACCACATTTATTACATACAACTTTTCTTATCTTGACAATTTTGGTCAACCTTTCAGGGGTTAAATATGTCAAGTGAATTATTTTAATTTGGGATTCCTGATAGTACGTTACCAAAGAAGTTTTATTTACTCTACTGATACTTTTTGTAATTATTTTAATAGCTAATAATTCCTCCCATTTTCTATGATTTTTTTTGAGTTATTTTCTCACTTTTCCTATACGTTATATACTTAAATAAAAAAAGATATAGAGAAAATTCTATTTCTAAACTGAGAGAACGTTTTTCCCATAAATTCAGAATCCCAATTATATCCATATAGTTTAATTAGAGTCAGAATGTTGCTTCTTGTTAAATAGTATGCGAATAGATGATTATTAGGAATCCCAAATACTTGTTTGAGTTTATCAAAAGTTTTGTTAAAATTATCCCTTTTATTTATAATGAGATCTAATTGTACCTGCAAGCTCAACCCATCTCAATAGGCTGTGGTTTCAAAGCACAAAACTAGCAATTTCATATACACAAATAAACCTGAAAATGCAATTTCCCATACAATCTATACGCAGCAGCTAATATAGCAAGTAATTGGAAATACATAAAGGGAAAACAATTTTACAGTATACTGTCCCTTTAAGGCTCATATTTTAAGAAAAGAAAATCCTGTTCATATTTAGATCACTCTCTAAATTAATATAATGGATACATTTTCAAGAACCTGTTACTGTCATTATTGTCAATATGTAGAAAGTTTTTTTCTATAAATAATTATTTCATTTTTCTTCATGTTTATGAGAGATGTAAAATACAGAAGATTTTCCTGAGGTTTAAAGGGACAGTCTAGTCAAAATTAAACTTTCATTATTCAGATAGGACATGTAATTTTTATCAACTTTCCAATTTACTTTTATCATCAAATTTGCTTTTTTCTCTTGGTATTCTTAGTTGAAACTAAACTTTGACAGACTCATATGCTAATTTCTAAGCCCTTGAGAGCTGCCTCTTATCACATGCTTTTTAAATTCCTTTTCAACACAAAGAGACAAAGTACACGTGGGCATATAGATAACACTGTGTTCAGGCACAGAAAGTTATTTAAAGTTAAGGTCAATTTTGATGAATTAGTGCCCGGTTTTTAATAATCCTATTAAAAACAAGGGCACTTAAATTCATCAAAATTGACATTTCAGTCAATGGAGCAGTCGCTCCAGCACTTCCCCGGCCCATCACAAGCCGCCTTTGCGGGTCCAAAATGACGAATCCGGCTTCCTCCAATTACGGGGTTGCATCAGCAAAGATTTCCCCGGGGGGGAAAGCCGTGATTGGAGGAACCCGAATTCCTCATTTCTGACGTCTGCAGAGGCTTTCGAGGGCCGTGGGAATCCCTGGAACGGCTGCCAGAATGAAAAGGTACGTTTTTGAAGAAAAAGAGTGAAATGTCAATTTTGATGAATTAAAGTGCCCTTGTTTTTAATAGGTTTATTAAAAACCGGGCACTAATTCATCAAAATTGACCTTCACTTTAAAGGGACATTAAACCCAAAAATTTTCTTTCATGATTCAGATAGAAAATACAATTTCTCCTGTTAAGTGTAGTCAGTCCACGGGTCATCCATTACTTATGGGATATTAACTCCTCCCTAACAGGAAGTGCAAGAGGATCACCCAAGCAGAGCTGCTATATAGCTCCTCCCCTCTACGTCACACCCAGTCATTCTCTTGCACCTAACTAATAGATAGGATGTGTGAGAGGAGTGTGGTTATTAAATTTAGTTTTTATTTCTTCAATCAAAAGTTTGTTGTTTTAAACAGCACCGGAGTGTGTTGTTTCTTCTCAGGCAGTATTAGAAGAAGAATCTACCTGAGTTTGTGTATGATCTTAGCGGACGTAACTAAGATCCATTTGCTGTTCTCGGCCATTCTGAGGAGCGAGGTAACTTCAGAACAGGGGACAGCGGGCAGGGTTCACCTGCAAAGAGGTATGTTGCAGTATATTATTTTCTAAGGAATGGAATTGACTGAGAAAATACTGCTAATACCAATATAATGTAAGTACAGCCTTAAATGCAGTAGTAGCAACTGGTATCAGGCTGTTATGTATGTATGTTGGCACTAAAGTATTTCTGGGGAATGGCACTTCACTAAGAAAATACGGTATACATATAACTTATAGCCTTTCTGCAGTGATAGCGACTAGCAACAGGCTTTTATTATTATTTCATATATTTAAAACGTTTACTGGCAGGTTAATCGTTTTTCTCTCTGAGGTACTTGGTGAAAAATTTATGGGCATTATTTTCCACTTGGCTGTCGTTTATTTTGAATAAAATCAGTTTACTGAGCTTCCCCACTGCTGTATTATGAGTGGGAGGGGCCTATTTTGGCGCTTTTACTACGCATTAAAAATTCAGTCACAGTCTTCCTTATTCTCCCTGCATGATCCAGGACGTCTCTACAGAGCTCAGGGGTCTCCAAAACTAGTTTGAGGGAGGTAATCACTCACAGCAGACCTGTGAGACTGTGCTTTGACTATGATAAAAACGTATTTATTTTATTAGTTTTTCGTTTTTTGGTATTAAGGGGTTAATAATCCATTTGCTAATGGGTGCAATCCTTTGCTAAATTAATGCATTTCATATGAAAAATTGATTGCTATAACTAAACCGGTTCATTGTTATCTCAATGTGACAGTTTTTTTGTGTGCTTCTTAAAGGCACAGTAACGTTTTTTATATTGCTTGTAAATTCATTTGAAAAGTATTTTCCAAGCTTGCTAGTCTAATTGCTAGTTTGTTTAAACATGTCTGACACAGAGGAATCTCTTTGTGCAATATGTTCAAAGGCCAAGGTGGAGCCCAATAGAAATTTATGTACTAATTGCATTGATGCTACTTTAAATAAAAGCCAATCTGTACATGTTAAGAAAAATTCACCAGACAACGAGGGGGAAGTTATGCCGACTAACTTGCCTCACGTGTCAGTACCTGCATCTCCCGCTCAGGAGGTGCGTGATATTGTAACGCCAAGTACATCAGGGCGGCCATTACAAATCACTTTACAAGACATGGCTAATGTTATGACTGAAGTTTTATCTAAATTGCCAGAACTTAGGGGTAAACGAGACCACTCTGGGGATTCAGACATTTCAAATTTTAAATTTAAGCTGGAGAACCTCCGTGTATTACTAGGGGAGGTGTTAGCGGCTCTGAATGATTGTAACACGGTTGCAATCCCAGAGAAAATATGTAGGTTGGATAAATATTTTGCGGTACCGACGTGTACTGACGTTTTTCCTATACCTAAGAGACTTACTGAAATTGTTAACAAGGAGTGGGATAGACCCGGTGTGCCTTTCTCACCCCCTCCTATATTCAGAAAAATGTTTCCAATAGACGCCACCACACGGGACTTATGGCAAACGGTCCCTAAGGTGGAGGGAGCAGTTTCTACTTTAGCTAAGCGTACCACTATCCCGGTGGAGGATAGCTGTGCCTTTTCATATCCAATGGATAAAAAGTTAGAGGGTTACCTTAAGAAAATGTTTGTTCAACAAGGTTTTATATTGCAACCCCTTGCATGCATTGCACCTGTCACGGCTGCGGCGGCATTTTGGTTTGAGTCTCTGGAAGAGACCCTTGACACAGCTCCATTGGATGAGATTACACACAAGCTTAAAGCCCTTAAGCTAGCTAATTCATTTATTTCTGATGCCGTAGTACATTTAACTAAACTTACGGCTAAGAATTCCGGATTCGCCATTCAGGCGCGCAGAGCGCTGTGGCTAAAATCCTGGTCAGCTGATGTGACTTCTAAATCTAAATTGCTTAACATACCTTTCAAGGGGCAGACATTATTCGGGCCCGGTTTGAAAGAAATTATCGCTGACATTACGGGAGGTAAGGGCCATGCCCTGCCTCAAGACAGAGCCAAACCAAGGGCTAGACAGTCTAATTTTCGTGCCTTTCGTAACTTCAAGGCAGGAGCAGCATCAACTTCCTCTGCTCCAAAACAGGAAGGAACTGTTGCTCGCTACAGACAAGGCTGGAAACCTAACCAGACCTGGAACAAGGGCAAGCAGGCCAGAAAACCTGCTGCTGCCCCTAAGACAGCATGAAGTGAGGGCCCCCAATCCGGAAACGGATCTAGTAGGGGGCAGACTTTCTCTCTTCGCCCAGGCTTGGGCAAGAGATGTCCAGGATCCCTGGGCGTTGGAGATCATATCTCAGGGATATCTTCTGGACTTCAAAACTTCTCCTCCAAAAGGGAGATTTCATCTTTCAAGGTTGTCAACAAACCAGATAAAGAAAGAGGCGTTTCTACGCTGTGTACAAGATCTTTTACTAATGGGAGTGATCCACCCGGTTCCGCGGTCGGAACACGGACAAGGGTTTTACTCAAATCTGTTTGTGGTTCCCAAGAAAGAAGGAACCTTCAGACCAATATTGGATTTAAAGATCCTAAACAAATTCCTAAGAGTTCCATCGTTCAAAATGGAAACTATTCGGACAATCTTACCCATGATCCAAAGGGGTCAGTACATGACCACAGTGGATTTAAAGGATGCCTACCTTCACATACCGATTCACAAAGATTATTACCGGTATCTAAGGTTCTCCTTCCTAGA
Source organism: Bombina bombina (assembly GCF_027579735.1). Lineage (NCBI taxonomy): Eukaryota > Metazoa > Chordata > Amphibia > Anura > Bombinatoridae > Bombina > Bombina bombina. The sequence goes on along the minus strand of NC_069503.1, from coordinate 173,109,487 downwards.
CAGGCATTACCAGTTTGTAGCTCTTCCCTTCGGGTTAGCTACTGCTCCAAGAATCTTTACAAAGGTTCTGGGTTCTCTTCTGGCGGTACTAAGACCGCGAGGAATATCGGTAGCTCCGTACCTAGACGACATTCTGATACAAGCGTCAAGTTTCCAAACTGCCAAGTCTCATACAGAGTTAGTACTGGCATTTCTAAGGTCACATGGGTGGAAAGTGAACGAAGAAAAGAGTTCTCTATTGCCACTCACAAGAGTTCCCTTCTTAGGGACTCTTATAGATTCTGTAGAAATGAAGATTTATCTGACAGAGGTCAGGTTAACAAAACTTCTAAATGCTTGCCGGGTCCTTCATTCCATTCCACACCCGTCAGTGGCTCAATGCATGGAGGTAATCGGCTTAATGGTAGCGGCAATGGACATAGTACCCTTTGCACGCCTGCATCTCAGACCACTGCAACTGTGCATGCTAAGTCAGTGGAATGGGGATTACTCAGATTTGTCCCCTATGCTGAATCTGGATCAAGAGACCAGAAATTCTCTTCTATGGTGGCTCTCTCGGCCACATCTATCCAAGGGGATGCCCTTCAGCAGGCCAGATTGGACGATTGTAACAACAGACGCCAGCCTGATAGGTTGGGGCGCTGTCTGGAATTCCCTGAAGACTCAGGGATCTTGGACTCAGGAGGAGAGTCTCCTTCCCATAAATATTCTGGAATTAAGAGCAGTTTTCAATGCCCTTCTGGCTTGGCCTCAGTTAGCAACTCTGAGGTTCATCAGGTTTCAGTCGGACAACATCACGACTGTGGCTTACATCAACCATCAGGGAGGGACAAGGAGTTCCCTAGCAATGATGGAAGTCTCAAAGATAATTCACTGGGCAGAGTCTCAATCTTGCCACCTGTCAGCGATCCACATCCCAGGCATGGAGAACTGGGAAGCGGATTATCTAAGTCGCCAGACTTTTCATCCGGGGGAGTGGGAACTTCATCCGGAGGTCTTTGCCCAAATACTTCGGCGTTGGGGCAAACCAGATCTGGATCTCATGGCGTCTCGCCAGAACGCCAAACTTCCTTATTACGGATCCAGGTCCAGAGACCCGGGAGCGGTTCTGATAGATGCTCTGACAGCACCTTGGGTCTTCAACATGGCTTATGTGTTTCCACCCTTCCCGATGCTTCCTCGATTGATTGCCAGGATCAAACAGGAGAGAGCATCGGTGATTCTAATAGCGCCTGCGTGGCCACGCAGGACCTGGTATGCAGATCTAGTGGACATGTCGTCCTGTCCACCATGGTCTCTACCTCTGAGACAGGACCTTCTGGTGCAGGGTCCTTTCAAACATCCAAATCTAATTTCTCTGAGGCTGACTGCATGGAGATTGAACGCTTGATTCTATCAAAGCGTGGATTCTCGGAGTCAGTGATTGATACCTTGATACAGGCTAGGAAGCCTGTTACCAGGAAAATTTACCATAAAATATGGCGCAAATACTTGCATTGGTGCGAATCCAAGAGTTACTCATGGAGTAAGGTTAGGATTCCTAGAATATTGTCTTTTCTACAAGAAGGTTTAGAAAAGGGTTTATCCGCTAGTTCGTTAAAGGGACAGATCTCAGCTTTGTCCATCCTTTTACACAAACGTCTGTCAGAAGTTCCAGACGTTCAGGCTTTTTGTCAGGCTTTGGCCAGGATTAAGCCTGTGTTTAAAACTGTTGCTCCACCATGGAGCTTAAACTTAGTTTTACAGGGTGTTCCGTTTGAACCCCTTCATTCCATTGATATCAAGCTGTTATCTTGGAAAGTTCTGTTTTTAATGGCTATTTCCTCGGCTCGAAGAGTCTCTGAGTTATCTGCTTTACATTGTGATTCTCCTTATCTGATTTTCCATTCAGACAAGGTAGTTCTGCGTACTAAACCTGGGTTCTTACCTAAGGTAGTCACTAACAGGAATATCAATCAAGAGATTGTTGTTCCTTCATTGTGCCCTAATCCTTCCTCAAAGAAGGAACGACTTCTGCACAATCTGGACATTGTGCGTGCCCTGAAATTTTATTTACAGGCAACTAAAGATTTTCGACAAACTTCTTCCCTGTTTGTCGTCTATTCTGGACAGAGGAGAGGTCAAAAGGCTTTGGCTACCTCTCTCTCCTTCTGGCTTCGTAGTATAATACGTTTAGCCTATGAGACTGCTGGACAGCAGCCTCCTGAAAGAATTACAGCTCATTCTACCAGAGCTGTGGCTTCCACTTGGGCCTTTAAAAATGAGGCCTCTATTGAACAGATTTGCAAGGCTGCGACTTGGTCTTCACTTCACACTTTTTCCAAATTTTACAAATTTGACACTTTTGCTTCTTCGGACGCTGTTTTTGGGAGAAAGGTTCTTCAGGCAGTGGTTCCTTCCGTGTAAAGATCCTGCCTGTCCCTCCCGTCATCCGTGTACTTTTAGCTTTGGTATTGGTATCCCATAAGTAATGGATGACCCGTGGACTGACTACACTTAACAGGAGAAAACATAATTTATGCTTACCTGATAAATTCCTTTCTCCTGTAGTGTAGTCAGTCCACGGCCCGCCCTGTTTTTTATGGCAGGTCTAAATTTTAAATTATACTCCAGTCACCACTGCACCCTATAGTTTCTCCTTTCTCGTTTGGTTTTCGGTCGAATGACTGGGTGTGACGTAGAGGGGAGGAGCTATATAGCAGCTCTGCTTGGGTGATCCTCTTGCACTTCCTGTTAGGGAGGAGTTAATATCCCATAAGTAATGGATGACCCGTGGACTGACTACACTACAGGAGAAAGGAATTTATCAGGTAAGCATAAATTATGTTTTTAAACAACATTCCAATTTACTTCTATTATCTAATTTGCTTCATTCTTTAGATATCTTTTGTTAAAGAAATAGCAATGCACATGGGTGAGCCAATCACATGAGGCATCTATGTGCAGCCACCAATCAGAAGCTACTGAGCCTATCTAGATATGCTTTTCAGGAAAGAATATCAAGAGAATTAAGCAAATTAGATAATAGAAGTAAATTAGAAAGTTGTTTAAAATGGTATTCTCCATCTGAATCATGAAAGAAAAAAATTGGGTTTAATGTCCCTTTAAGATTTAGCCCATCACAATGCTAACTGCAAGACAATCCTATACTATAAAAGGCCAAGTGTGTTTGTCCGAAGCTGTCATGCGCAGTAGAGACAGCACGAGGACAAACACACCTGGCCTTTGAGTCCCTAGCTGATGATCTGCGGCATAAGTGGGCGTGAGCGGGGGGCGTGGCCGACCGCGGTCGTGCGATAGATGGGAGAGAGAGAGAGACAGCAAAAGAGAGGGGGGAGAGAGACAGCAAAAGAGAGAAGGGGAGAGAGACAACAAAAGAGGGGGGAGAGAGACAGCAAAAGAGAGGGGGAGAGAGACCGCAAAAGAGAGGGGGAGAGAGACAGCAAAAGAGGGGGGGAGAGAGACAGCAAAAGAGTGGGAGAGAGCGCAAAAGAGAGGGGGGAAGAGAGAGCGCAAAAGAGGGGGGAGAGAGAGCGCAAAAGAGAGGGGGTAAGAGAGAGCGCAAAAGAGAGGGGGGGAAGAGCGGGAAAGGGGTGGAGAGAGACAGCAAAAGAAGGGGAGAGAGAGCGCAAAAGGGGGGAGAGAGAGTGCAAATGAGAGTGGAGAGAGCACAAAAGAGGGAGAGAGAGAGAGAGCACAAAAGAGAGGGGGGGAGAGAGCGCAAAAGAGAGGGGGGATACAGACAGCAAAAGAGAGAAGGGGGGAGAGACAGCAAAAGAGGGGGAGAGAGCGAAAAAGAGAGGGGGAGAGAGAGCACAAAAGAGGGGGGAGAGAGCACAAAAGAGAGGGGGAGAGAGAGAGAGCACAAAAGAGATGGGGGAGAGAGAGCGCAAAAGAGATGGGGGAGAGAGAGCGCAAAAGAGGGGGAGAGAGAGAGCGCAAAAGAGAGGGGGAGAGAGAGAGCGCAAAAGAGAGGGGGAGAGAGAGCACAAAAGAGAGGGGGAGAGAGAGAGCGCAAAAGAGAGGGAGAGAGAGAGCGCAAAAGAGAGGGGGAGAGAGAGCGCAAAAGAGAGGGGGAGAGAGAGTGCAAAAGAGAGGGGGAGAGAGAGCGCAAAAGAGAGGGGGAGAGAGAGAGCGCAAAAGAGAGGGGGAGAGAGAGAGCGCAAAAGAGAGGGGGGGAGAGAGCGCAAAAGAGAGGGGGAGAGAGAGAGCGCAAAAGAGAGGGGGAGAGAGAGAGCGCAAAAGAGAGGGGGGAGAGAGAGTGCAAAAGAGAGGGGGAGAGAGAGAGAGCGCAAAAGAGAGGGGAGAGAGAGAGAGCACAAAAGAGGGGGAGAGAGAGAGCGCAAAAGAGAGGGGGAGAGAGCAAAAGAGAGGGGGGAGAGGGAGAGAGCAAAAGAGAGGGGGAGGGAGAGAGCGATCATGTGATCAGGGGGCTGGAAGAAGGTTCTTAGTTACCTGGAAGAGGTAAAATGTATATTAACATAACAGTGTTGGTTATGCAAAACTGGGGAATGGGTAATAAAGGGATTATCTATCTTTTAAAACAATGACAATTCTATTGTAGACTGTCCCTTTAATTTGTAATTTATTCACTTTTTATGTCATCTTTTTATATTTCCTAAAAAGTACAGTTAATGTAATATAATTACATCTTGAGGGGACAGGGAACACTTTGAGATTTTAAAGGGACATTCAAGTCCAAAAAAACCTTACATGATTTAAATAGGGTATGTAATTTTAAACAAGGAGAAGGAGGTGCCGCAACCTTGGCGAACAGTCTATTGACCCGGAAGCCCTGCTGGGCTTGAAATCCAATTACCAGACACCCTTGGAGCACCGTAGCCTGTAACGGAGGATCAGACCGTGATAGCACAAAACAGGAAGAGGATAGGCAGGTACTACTCCAGACGTAGAAGTAAAATATAGTCTTTATTTATTCAATTTTAAAAGAATAGACAGACACGGCAGCAAGTGAGCAGAACGTCTGACATGTTTCGCACCTCAGAGGGCGCTTACTCATAGACTATTGTCTGTGTCTAAACCCCACATGTTTATAGGTTGAAGCAGTAATTGGATTAACTACTTCATGCCCACACACCTGAAAAAATTAGGATAAAAACAAACTCACAAAAAACATTGAAATTTCATTACATGCATTAGAAAAATAAGAATATGTGCAAAATCAAAATCAACCTAAATTTAGATCTTGTCCCTATTACCTCCTCTTAAAGGGATATTAGCTACATCTATTACCTGAAATGACAAATGTGCTTTATTGGTTAAATGTAAATTATTAAAGTGATCAGCCACTGAGGAATCTGTACTGTAATTTTTTATGTCACGGACATGTTCATTATAGCGTGTCCTGATGGTGCGTGTAGTTTTACCTACATACTGAGAAAAACAAAGGTTACAAGTTAATAATTAAATTGCATATTTAGAGCCACAATTGGCATAAAAATCAATGGGGTATATTTTTTTTGTCATACTGACACAAAAAATACTCTTCTTGCAAATGTAATTTTAAACAACTTTCCAATTTACTTTTATCACCAATTTTGCTTTGTTCTCTTGGTATTCTTAGTTGAAAGCTAAACCTAGGAGGTTCATATGCTAATTTCTTAGACCTCTGCATTTGGCAGTTTTTAACCACTAGAGGGTGTTAGTTCACGTGTTTCATATAGATAACATTGAGCTCATACACGTGAATTTACCAAGGAGTGAGCACTGATTGGCTAAAATGCAAGTCTGTCAAAAGAACTGAAATAAGGGGGCAGTCTGCAGAGGCATAGATACAAGGTAATTACAGAGGTAAAAAGTGTATTATTAGGTGGCCAGCAACATAGTTGCAGGACAACCTATTGTTATTGTTACGATTATTATTATTATTCCGCCAAGCTTTTTATTCAATTGCCCATAACTGCTTAACTGTTTTTGCAAAGCTCTTGAAATCAGGTATGCTGGTACAGCCTATTGCTCTGCTACATCTCATGCAAAATTGAACTCATAGGTCACATGCTCTGGCAGCCATATTGCTTTTTGCAACAAATTTTGACAAACGCTTAAAAATCTTTAGCTCTGCTTATGTTACAACTTTGAAACTTGCTGTGCTTAGTGCTACTATGACCTAGATTTGCTATTGCTCAAGAGAAGTGCCTTGATCACATGACATGATGTGGCAGCCATCTTGCATTTTGCGAAAATCTTTAAACATCTTCTCTTAAACCGCTTAGTGCCCATATGCTCCTTACAAGGTCAATAATAAACATGGCTGCCGTGAGACACTAACCTTTTTATCTACATTTAATTGCGTAAATTTGCACTTTATGCATTAGTTTTACAACATTTAATAATATTACAGTGTAATAGACACATCATTACACATAGTCATAACCCTCAAAGACAATATTGCAGTTAACATTCGCACTGCGCAGTCGCCTTCGTGAAATAAAACATTTGCAAATTTTCATGAAACTTCTGCCTATTGTAGAGGTCTATGTTGAGCATTAGTGTGTGCAATATGAAAGCCATACATTACACGGTGTGGCGGCCATTTTGTTTTGTATGCGCTGTTTTTAAAAACTACAAAAATCTTCTCCGAAACCGCTTATGAGACAGATGTGAAACTTGGTTTATAGAGTTATCTTATGACCAATATTCAGATTTGTTCAAGAGAAATCAATTGGTCATGTGGTTTGGCAGCCATTTTAAATTGTTCAAAATTGCTTAACGATATATTTAAATTAATAATAAAACAAAAAACGTTTAACAAAAATGCTTTATTTCTTTTACAAAGATATGACGAGTCCACAGATTTCATCCTTACTTGTGAGATATTAACCTCCTGCTAACAGGAAGTGGCAAAGAGCACCACAGCAGAGCTGTATATATAGCCCCTCCCCTTCCCCTCCACCCCCAGTCATTCTCTTTGCCTGTGTTATACTAGGAAGACATGGTAAAGTGAGGTGTTAGTTTTAGTTTCTTCAATCAAGAAGTTTTTTTATTTTAAATGGTACCGGCGCGTACTATTTTCCTCAGGGGGATATGGAAGAAGATTTCTGCCCTGAGGTTTGATGATCTTAGCATTTGTAACTAAGATCCATGCTGGTTCCCACAAGACTTCTGAAGGTAACCATGAGACATCTTCAGTGTGGAGACCAGTTTCATGCTACAAGCAGCATTAAGGTATGTGCAGCCTTTTTTTCTGAGGAGACTTGGAGTATCAGAACTGGCTGCCATTATTTCCCTGTACTGGGATGGGGTAAGCAGTAAAACCTATTTTAATAAGAGGGGTGTTACTGGAGTCCCTATATTATATTTATCATTAGTTGATATTTGGGCTTTATGTGACATGGGAGACAATGTTAAAAACAATGTTTTATGTTTTTTATTTTTGGCACTTAAAACTTATTGTTTTTATGCTTGAGGGTTGTATTGTGTGTGTATTTCTACTTTAGTGCAAAACTGCATTCCCATGCGGTGTTGTTTGGGCCTACTCCAACTTTTGACCTTAAGGGGCGGAGCCTATTTTGGCGCAATTTCTGGCTTAGCAGCAGCAAACAGTAACTCGGTGGCTCCTGGACTGTGTAGCTGGTCTGAAGGGTTGGAAACTTGATTCCAAGTACTCTGGGGGCAGGTAGGCGCCACAGCTCTGGTGTAGAGGTGTAGAGGGTATTTTTATCTATCTTTTGACTAGATGTTGATATAAGTACTTCTAAAGCCTTATTTATGCTTTTGCTTCTGGGTGCAGTAATTTTTGGATTAACCAACGATGTTTAAGTTAAATTTGGGAATAATTTAACGTTTTTTGTGCATTTTGGAAAAATTGTTCACTTTTTCTTTTCTTAAAGGCACAGTACACGTTTTTTCTAATGTTAATTTATGCTATAAATAAGTGTTTAAACAACTTTTGTGGTATTACTAGTCTGTTCAACATGTCTGACATTGAGGTTTCTCATTGTTCTATGTGTTTGGAAGCTATTGTGCAACCCCCTCTTACATTGTGTAACTTTTGTACTGAAAGGGCTTTACAATGTAAAAAGCATATTTTAAATAAAGTAAGTGTGCCTAAGGATGATTCTCAGTCTGAAGAGAATCAGGATATGCCATCCAATTCTCCCCAAGTGTCACAACTTTAACGCCCACACAAGCGACGCCTAGTACTTCTAGTGCGTCTAATTCCTTTACTCTTCAGGAGATGGCTGCAGTTATGTCAACTACCCTTACAAAGGTATTGTCTAAATTACGAGTGTTGCAGGGTAAACGCAGTAGGTCAGGTATTAATGTAAATACTGAATCCTCTGATGCTTTATTAGCTATTTCCGATGTTCCCTCACAGTGCCCTGAGTTGGGGGTCAGGGAATTACTGTCTGAGGGTGAAATTTCTGATTTAGGGAATGTTTTACCTCAGACAGATTCGGATGCTATGTCATTTAAATTTAAGCTTGAACACCTCCGCTTGTTACTTAGGGAGGTTTTAGCGACTCTGGATGATTGTGACCCTATTGTGATTCCTCCAGAGAAATTGTGTAAAATGGATAAATATTTGGAAGTACCTACTTACACTGATGTTTTTCCGGTTCCTAAGAGAATTTTGGAAATTATTAGAAAGGAATGGGATAGACCAAGTATACCGCTTTCTCCCCCTCTTAATTTTAAGAAAATGTTTCCCATATCAGATACCATTCGGGACTCATGGCAAACGGTTCCTAAGGTAGAGGGAGCTATATCTTCCCTAGCAAAGCGTATTACTATACCCATTGAGGATAGTTGTGCTTTCAAAGATCCTATGGATAAAAAATTAGAGGGTCTACTAAAGAAATTATTTGTTAATCAGGGGTTTCTTTTACAACCTACGGCTTGCATTGTTCCAGTAACTACTGCAGCAGCTTTTTGGTTTGAAGCTCTAGAAGAGTCTCTTAAGGTTGAGACTTCATTAGATGACATCTTAGATAGAATTAAGGCTCTCAAGCTAGCTAATTCTTTTATTACTGATGCCGCTTTTCAAATTGCTAAATTAGCGGCAAAAAGTGCAGGATTTGCTATTTTAGCATGTAGAGCATTGTGGCTCAAATCTTGGTCTGCTGATGTGTCATCAAAACATAAGCTTTTAGCTATTCCCTTTAAAGGTAAGACCCTTTTTGGGCCAGAATTGAAGGAAATCATTTCTAATATTACAGGAGGTAAAGGCCATACCCTACTAAACTGAGTGAGTGAGCGCTTACAGCTTAAAAGGCTAAGTGTTGGTATAAAACAATTTAATACAAGCAATAAAACAATATAACTATATAACTAATACAGTGATTCAGTTAAAACAATTTATACATATTACATGGATCCATGGGGGGCATATAAAAACAAACCTAAAATACAATGTGCGTTCAGAACAGCATAAAATAATAAATAATCACAATGTCGAAAAAAGCCAGTTGGGTCACAAACCCATCAATTTCCGTTGGATGGGCGCTGATCACATAGGTAAAATTGGATATAGACAGGTGATGCGACGTGTCTGTGATATGACGCTAAAGGTAATACAATGGTGTGGATAAAAATGTGTAAAAATGTGAAAAAATGTGAAAAAATAAATATAAATATCCACAATTAGTGTTCAAAAATTAAATGTCCACAATTAGTGTTCAAAAAAATAATAATAAGTTCCAAATTAGATATATCCAGTGTGGGTAATAGGCATAAGTTGCCAAAAGAAGGGGGTAGTTCCTTAGAAGCAAAATTTTGTGATGAATTGTAGAAAAATGTTCAAAAACACATCGTGAAGAATACAAATCGAAAAACCATATTTTCAAAAATAAAAACAAAATCCAAAAAAATGTCTTCTAAACCTGTGGAAAAAAGGAGAAATAATAGTGCACGATTATTTCTCCTTTTTTCCACAGGTTTAGAAGACATTTTTTTGGATTTTGTTTTTATTTTTGAAAATATGGTTTTTCGATTTGTATTCTTCACGATGTGTTTTTGAACATTTTTCTACAATTCATCACAAAATTTTGCTTCTAAGGAACTACCCCCTTCTTTTGGCAACTTATGCCTATTACCCACACTGGATATATCTAATTTGGAACTTATTATTATTTTTTTGAACACTAATTGTGGACATTTAATTTTTGAACACTAATTGTGGATATTTATATTTATTTTTTCACATTTTTTCACATTTTTACACATTTTTATCCACACCATTGTATTACCTTTAGCGTCATATCACAGACACGTCGCATCACCTGTCTATATCCAATTTTACCTATGTGATCAGCGCCCATCCAACGGAAATTGATGGGTTTGTGACCCAACTGGCTTTTTTCGACATTGTGATTATTTATTATTTTATGCTGTTCTGAACGCACATTGTATTTTAGGTTTGTTTTTATATGCCCCCCATGGATCCATGTAATATGTATAAATTGTTTTAACTGAATCACTGTATTAGTTATATAGTTATATTGTTTTATTGCTTGTATTAAATTGTTTTATACCAACACTTAGCCTTTTAAGCTGTAAGCGCTCACTCACTCAGTTTAGTTAGTCTCTTTCCCAAGCCCACTAGGGGGCTCTTGCCAGTGAGCTTAAGGCATCGTATTACTAGCGCTCGGTCTACTACATCTGATTCTTTGCAAAGGCCATACCCTACCTCAGGATAAGTCGGTTAAAATGAGGGGTAAACAGAATAATTTTTGTTCCTTTCGGAACTTTAAAGGAGGACCCCCCACTTCTTCTTCTTCCTCAAAGCAGGAAGGGAATTTTACCCAATCTAAGTCGGTCTGGAGACCTAATCAGAATTAGAATAAGGGTAAACAATACAAAAAGCCTGCTCCTGCTCCTGCTCCTAGGACAGCAAGAAGGGGCGGCCCCCAATCAGGGACTGGATCTAGTAGGGGGCAGACTCTCTTTCTTTGCTCAGGCTTGGGCAAGAGATGTTCAGGATCCCTGGGCACTAGAAATAGTGACCCACGGTTATCTATTGGAATTCAAGGACTTCCTTGAGGGAAGAGGGAGATTTCATCTTTCAAAGTTATCTGCAAACCAGATAAAAAGAGAGGCGTTCTTACGCTGTGTAAAAGACCTTTCTACTATGGGAGTAATTTGTCCAGTTCCAAAATTGGAACAGGGACAGGGGTTTTACTCAAATCTATTTGTGGTTCCCAAAAAGGAGGGAACGTTCAGACCCATTTTAGATCTCAAGTGTCTAAACAAATTTCTAAGAGTTCCATCATTCAAGATGGAGACAATACAAACAATTTTACCAATGATCCAGGAGGGTCAATATATGACTACCGTGGACTTGAAGGATGCTTACCTTCATATTCCTATCCACAAGGATCATCATCAGTTTCTAAGGTTTGCCTTTCTGGACAAACATTACCAATTTGTGGCTCTTCCCTTCGGATTGGCCACAGCACCCAGAATCTTCACAAAGGTTCTAGGGTCTCTTTTGGCGGTTCTCAGACTGCGAGGAATAGCGGTGGTGCCTTATATGGACGACATTCTGATTCAGGCGTCAACATATCATCTGACAAAATCTCACACGGACACAGTGTTGTATTTTCTGAGAACTCATGGCTGGAAGGTGAACATAGAGAAGAGTTCACTTGTCCCACAGACAAGGGTTCCTTTCTTGGGAACTCTGATAGTCTCGGTAGCCATGAAAATATTTCTGACCGAGGTCAGAAAATCAAAGATTCTAAATACTTGCAGAGCACTTCAGTCCGTTCCTCGGCCATCAGTGGCTCAGTGTATGGAAGTAATTGGATTAATGGTAGCGGCAATGGACATCGTTCAGTTTGCCCGCTTTCATCTCAGACCTCTGCAACTGTGCATGCTCGGACAGTGGAATGGGGATGATGCGGATTTATCTCCTCGGATAAATTTGGATCAAGAGACCAGAAACTCTCTTCTTTGGTGGTTGTCGCCGGATCATCTGTCCCAAGGGACTTGTTTCCGCAGACCCTCGTGGGTAATAGTGACAACTGGGCTGGGGTGCAGTTTGGAACTCCCTGAAGGCTCAGGGTGTTTGGACTCAAATGGAGTCTCTTCTTCCAATCAATATTCTGGAATTGAGAGCAATATTCAATGCACTTCAGGCATGGCCTCAGTTGGCTTCGGCCAAATTCATCAGATTCCAGTAGGACAACATCACGACTGTGGCATATGTCAATCATCAAGGGGGAACAAGGAGTTCCTTAGCGATGGTAGAGGTATCCAAGATAATCAGTTGGGCGGAGGCCCACTCTTGTCATCTGTCAGCGATCTACATCCCAGGAGTAGAGAACTGGGAAGCAAATTTTCTAAGTCGACAGACTTTTCATCCGGGGGAGTGGGAACTTCACCTGGAGGTATTTGCCTCATTGATTCTTAGATGGGGCAGACTGGAATTGGATTTGATGGCATCCCGACAGAATGCCAAGCTTCCAAGATACGGATCCCGGTCAAGGGATCCTCAGGCCGAACTGATAGATGCCTTGGCAGTGCCTTGGTTGTTCAGCCTAGCTTATGTGTTTCCGCCGTTTCCTCTCCTCCCACGCGTGATCGCTCGAATCAAACAGGAGAGAGCTTCGGTGATCCTGATAGCGCCTGCGTGGCCATGCAGGACTTGGTATGCAGATCTAGTGGACATGTCCTCTCTGCCACCGTGGAAACTTCCATTGAGACAGGACCTTCTTATTCAAGGTCCTTTCCAACATCCAAATCTAATTTCTCTGCAGCTGACTGCGTGAAGATTGAACGCTTGATTTTATCTAAGCGAGGATTCTCTGATTCAGTTATCAATACTTTGATACAGGCTAGAAAGCCTGTCACTAAAAAAATCTATCATAAGATATGGCATAAATATCTTTATTGGTGTGAATCCAAGGGTTACTCATGGAGTAAAGTTAGGATTCCTAGGATTCTGTCTTTTCTCCAAGAAGGATTGGAGAAAGGGTTATCAGCGAGTTCCTTAAAGGGACAAATTTCAGCTTTGTCAATTCTGTTTCACAAACGTTTGGCAAATGTACCAGATGTTCAGTCTTTTTGTCAGGCTCTATCTTGGATTAAGCCTGTATTTAGACCTATTACTCCTCCCTGGAGTTTGAATTTAGTTCTTCAAGGGGTTCCGTTTGAACCTATGCATTCCATAGATATTAAACTGTTATCTTGGAAAGTTTTGTTTTTGGTTGCTATTTATTCTGCTTGAAGAGTTTCTGAGCTTTCAGCGTTACAGTGTGATTCGCCTTATCTCATATTTCATTATGATAAGGTGGTTTTATGTACAAAACCTGGTTTTCTTCCTAAGGTTGTTTCGAATAAGAATATTAATCAGGAAATTGTTGTTCCTTCCTTGTGTCCTAATCCTTCTTCTAAGAAGGAGCGTATGTTACATAACTTGGACGTGGTCCATGCCTTAAAGTTTTACTTACAGGCAACTAAGGATTTCAGTCTATCATCTTCATTATTCATTGTTTATTCCGGAAAGCGTAGGGGTCAGAAAGCTACGGCTACCTATCTTTCTTTTTGGCTGAGAAGTATCATCCACCTGGCATATGAGACTGCTGGACAGCAGCCTCCTGAAAGAATTACGGCTCATTCTACTAGGGCTGTGGCTTCCACATGGGCTTTTAAAAATGATGCATCTGTTATACAGATTTGTAAGGCTGCGACTTGGTCGTCCCTTCACACTTTTTCCAAATTTTCCAAATTTGATACTTTTGCTTCTTCTGAGGCTATCTTTGGGAGAAAGGTTCTTCAAGCAGTGGTGCCTTCCGTTTAGGTTCCTGTCTTGTCCCTCCCTTTCATCCATGTCCTATTGCTTTGGTATTGGTTTCCCACAAGTAAGGATGAAATCCGTGGACTCGTCATATCTTTGTAAAAGAAAACTAAATTTATGCTTACCTGATAAATTACTTTCTTTTACAATATGACGAGTCCACGGCCCACCCTGTTCTTTTTAAGACAGTTTTTCTTTATATTTTTTGTAAACTTCAGTCACCTCTGCACCTTTTAGCCTTTCCTTTTTCTCTTCCTATACCTTCGGCTGAATGACTGAGGATGGAGGGGAAGGGGAGGGGCTATATATAGAGCTCTGCTGTGGTGCTCTTTGCCACTTCCTGTTAGCAATGGTAGGTGAATACAGCACTTAGTGTAAAGGTGGTGCACGGTGTGGGAGGTAGCTGCAATAGCCTCTGTGATAATGCACTCGTAGTAACACCAGCACCAATATCTTGAATTCCAATACTTTTATTAGAGGTTACATAAAAAGCAACGTTTCGTGGTGAACCCACTTAATCATGCTGTTTGTATAACTAAAATATTAAAAACAAATGTATATGACTAAACAGATTATGTATGGCAATAATAAACGTACAAGTACTTTAACATATACACATTGCAATTGGTAACCACTAGGGGGTGTAAAACTGCCAAAATTGAAGCCAGTTGGCGCCAAAGAAAGATATAAATTGCTTGAAACAATGTTATACAAACAGCATGATTAAGTGGGTTCACCACGAAACGTTGCTTTTTATGTAACCTCTAATAAAAGTATTGGAATTCAAGATATTGGTGCTGGTGTTACTACGAGTGCACTTCCTGTTAGCAGGAGGTTAATATCCCACAAGTAAGGATGAAATCCGTGGACTCGTCATATCATAAAAGAAAGTAATTTATCAGGTAAGCATAAATTTAGTTTTTTGCCATGTTTATTAACATCTATAGTGAGCACTATTGCGCTTAATATGGAGGCTGTATATCTTACGATCGGGCAGGCATCTTGGTTTACGCGAAAATATCGAAAGTCTATTTTCTCTGCAACCGCTTATGTTAGAACTGTGAAATTTGCTGTACAGTCTTATATGTTGACCTACATTCACAATTGCTCATTAGGAGAGAATCAGTCACATGATGCGGCAGCAATATCGGTTTTATGTTTATCGTAATTATTTGTAATTTAATACTGCCTCTTTGGAGTCAATTGCTCACAAAACACAAATTACTTATGCTAAACTCTTGAAATCAGGTTTGCTGGTGCAGCCTATTGCAATGCTAAATCTCATGCAACATTGAACTCATAGGTCATATGGTTAGTCAGCCATTTTGTTTTTTGCGACAAATTTCGAGAAACGCTTAAAAATCTTCAGCTCTGGAAGTGCTTAAGTTACAACTTTGAAACTTGCTTTGCTCAGTGCTGCTATGACCTATATTTGCCATTGCTCAACAGAAGTGCCTTGGTCACATGATGTAGCAGCCATCTTGCATTTTGCGAATATCTTTAAACATTTTCTACTCTTAAACCGCTTAATACAATAAAGTACAATTTTGCATATATACTCCTTGCAAGGTCTGCTACCAAGTTTGTTCAAACCGATTTTTCTTTAATCAATATGGCTGCCGTGAGACACTAACCTTTTTATCAACATTTAATTGCGTAAATTTGCACTTTATGCATTAGTTTTACAATATTTAACAATATTACAGTGTAATAGACAAATGATTACACATAGTCATAACCCTCAAAGGCAATATTGCAGTCAAAATTCGCACTGCGCAGTCGCCTTCGTGAAATAGAACATTTGCAAATTTTAATGAAACTAATGCAAATTGTAGAGGTCTATAGTGAGCATTAGTATGTGCAATTTGAAAGCAATACATATCATTGCTTGGCGGCCATTTTGTTTCGTATGCGCTGTTTTTAAAAACTACAAAAATCTTCTTCTCTGAAACCACTTATGGCACAGACTTGAAATTTTGTTTATAGAGTTATCTTATGACTAACATTCAGATTTGTTCAAGAGAAGTTGATAGGTCATGTGGTTTGGCAGCCATGTTGAATTGTTCAAAAATGCTTAGCGATATTTTTAAACTAATAATAAAACAAAAACCGTTTTACAAAAATGCTTTATTTTTGCCATGTTTATTGACATTTATGGTGAGAACTATTGTGCATAATATGGAGGCTGTATATTATATGATCTGGCAGCCATTTTGTTTTACGTGAAAATGTCAAAAATCTATTTTCTCTGCAACTGCTTATGTTAGAACTGTGAAACTTGCTGTATAACCTTATATTGTGACCTAGATTCACAGTTGTTCATGTTGAAGAAATTAGTCACAAGCTATGGCAGCCATATTGGTTTACGCGAAAATTTCGAAACTGTTTTCTTTCCAACCGCTTATGTTAAAGCTGTGAAATGTTCTGTATAACCATATATTGTCACCTAGAGTTACATTTGTTCATGTTGAAAGTATAGGTCATATGGTGTGGCAGCCATTTTAAAAAACGCAAACATTTCGAAAATGTGTTTATTTTCCAAATGCTTATGTTAGAACTGTAAAAACTTGTTGTATAGCTTTATATTGTGACATAACTGCTTATATGGCATTGCAAAAATGATGTGCTGTCCACCTCTATTGCTGCTTGCAGCTATATTTATAAATGTGTTAGTTATGCAAAACTGTGGAATGGATAATTAAGGGATTATCTATCTTTTAAAACCACAAATGCTGGTGTTGATTGTCCCTTTAATATAAAATATTTATGTCTGCATAGTAAAATAAATTTGCAGTATCCTTTAGTTATTTATTTTGCCCCCTTTTCCTGTAATTTAGGTCTATATTACAATCACTAGCTGGAAAGGCAAACTGCAGACTTCTCAAGGCTAACCCTGCCACATATATTTTCTTAATTGGTTCAGCATATAACAACTACAAATCAATATATTTTATGCTAACATAATAAGTATTTCTTTCATGTAATTAGCAAGAGTCCATGAGCTAGTGACGTATGGGATATACATTCCTACCAGGAGGGGCAAAGTTTCCCAAACCTCAAAATGCCTATAAATACACCCCTCTCCACACCCACAAATCAGTTTTACAAACTTTGCCTCCTATGGAGTTGGTGAAGTAAGTTTGTGCTAGATTCTACGTTGATATGCGCTCCGCAACAGGTTGGAGCCCGGTTTTCCTCTCAGCGTGCAGTGAATGTCAGAGGGATGTGAGGAGAGTATTACCTATTTGAATGCAATGATCTCCTTCTATGGGGTCTATTTCATAGGTTCTCTGTTATCGGTCGTAGAGATTCATCTCTTACCTCCCTTTTCAGATCGACGATATACTCTTATATATATACCATTACCTCTGCTGATTTTCGTTTCAGTACTGGTTTGGCTTTCTACAACATGTAGACGAGTGTCCTGGGGTAAGTAAGTCTTATTTTCTGTGACACTCTAAGCTATGGTTGGGCGCTTTTTTTATAAAGTTCTAAATATATGTATTCAAACGTTTATTTGCCTTGACTCAGGATGTTCAACATTCCTTATTTTCAGACAGTCAGTTTCATATTTGGGATGATGCATTTGAATCAATCATTTTTTCTTACCTTAAAAAATTTGACTTTTTCCCTGTGGGCTGTTAGGCTCGCGGGGGCTGAAAATGCTTCATTTTATTGCGTCATTCTTGGCGCAGACTTTTTTGGCGCAAAAAATCTTTTCTGTTTCCGGCGTCATACGTGTCGCCGGAAGTTGCGTCATTTTTTGACGTTCTTTTGCGCCAAAAATATCGGCGTTCCGGATGTGGCGTCATTTTTGGCGCCAAAAGCATTTAGGCGCCAAATAATGTGGGCGTCTTATTTGGCGCTAAAAAAATATGGGCGTCGCTTTTGTCTCCACATTATTTAAGTCTCATTTTTCATTGCTTCTGGTTGCTAGAAGCTTGTTCTTTGGCATTTTTTCCCATTCCTGAAACTGTCATTTAAGGAATTTGATCAATTTTGCTTTATATGTTGTTTTTTCTCTTACATATTGCAAGATGTCTCATGTTGCATCTGAGCCAGAAGATACTTCAGGAAAATCGCTGCCTGGTGCTGGAACTACCAAAGCTAAGTGTATCTGCTGTAAACTTTTGGTAGCTGTTCCTCCAGCTGTTGTTTGTATTAAATGTCATGACAAACTTGTTAATGCAGAAAATATTTCCTTTAGTAAAATACCATTACCTGTTGCAGTTCCATCAACATCTAATGTTCAGAGTGTTCCTGATAACATAAGAGATTTTGTTTCTGAATCTATTAAGAAGGCTATGTCTGTTATTCCTCCTTCTAGTAAACATAAAAAGTCTTTTAAAACTTCTCTTTATCCAGATGAATTTTTAAATGAACATCATCATTCTGATTCTAATGATTCTTCTGGTTCAGAGGATTCTGTTTCAGAGGTTGATGCTGATAAATCTTCATATTTATTTAAAATGGAATTTATTCGTTCTTTACTTAAAGAAGTCCTAATTGCATTAGAAATTGAGGATTCTGGTCCTCTTGATACTAAATCTAAACGTTTAGACAAGGTCTTTAAATCTCCTGTAGTTATTCCAGAAGTTTTTCCTGTTCCTGGTGCTATTTCTGAAGTAATTTCCAGGGAATGGAATAAATTGGGTAATTCATTTACTCCTTCTAAACGTTTTAAGTAATTATATCCTGTGCCGTCTGACAGATTAGAGTTTTGGGACAAAATCCCTAAAGTTGATGGGGCTATCTCTACCCTTGCTAAACGTACTACTATTCCTACGGCAGATGGTACTTCCTTTAAGGATCCTTTAGATAGGAAAATTGAATCCTTTCTAAGAAAAGCTTATTTGTGTTCAGGTAATCTTCTTAGACCTGCTATATCTTTGGCGGATGTTGCTGCAGCTTCAACTTTTTGGTTGGAAACTTTAGCGCAACAAGTAACAGATCATGATTCTCATAACATTATTATTCTTCTTCAACATGCTAATAATTTTATCTGTGATGCCATTTTTGATATTATCAGAGTTGATGTCAGGTTTATGTCTCTAGCTATTTTAGCTAGAAGAGCTTTATGGCTTAAAACTTGGAATGCTGATATGTCTTCTAAATCGACTCTACTTTCCCTTTCTTTCTAGGGTAATACATTATTTGGTACTCAGTTGGATTCTATTATCTCAACTGTTACTGGTGGGAAAGGAACTTTTTTACCACAGGATAAAAAATCTAAGGGTAAAAACAGGGCTAATAATCGTTTTCATTCCTTTCATTTCAACAAAGAACAGAAGCCTGATCCTTCATCCTCAGGAGCAGTTTCAGTTTGGAAACCATCTCCAGTCTGGAATAAATTCAAGCCTTCTAGAAAAGCAAAGCCAGCTTCTAAGTCCACATGAAGGTGCGGCCGTCATTTCTGGATCTAAAAATATTGAATCGTTATGTAAGGATACCAACATTCAAAATGGTAACTGTAAGGACTATCCTGCCTTTTGTTCAGCAAGGGCATTATATGTCTACAATAGATTTACAGGATGCATATCTGCATATTCCGATTCATCCAGCTCACTATCAGTTTCTGAGATTCTCTTTCCTAGACAAGCATTACCAGTTTGTGGCTCTGCCGTTTGGCCTAGCAACAGCTCCAAGAATTTTTACAAAGGTTCTCGGTGCCCTTCTATCTGTAATAAGAGAACAGGGTATTGTGGTATTTCCTTATTTGGACGATATCTTGGTACTTGCTCAGTCTTCACATTTAGCAGAATTTCATACAAATCGACTTTTGTTGTTTCTTCAAAATCATGGTTGGAGGATCAATTCACTAAAAAGTTCATTGATTCCTCAGACAAGGGTAACCTTTTTGGGTTTCCAGATAGATTCAGTGTCCATGACTCTGTCTTTGACAGACAAGAGATGTCTAAAATTGATTTCAGCTTGTCGAAACCTCCAGTCACAATCATTCCCTTCGGTAGCCTTATGCATGGAAATTCTAGGTCTTATGACTGCTGCATCGGACGCGATCCCCTTTGCTCGTTTTCACATGCGACCTCTTCAGCTCTGTATGCTGAACCAATGGTGCAGGGATTACACAAAGATATCTCAATTAATATCTTTAAAATTGATTGTACGACACTCTCTGACGTGGTGGACAGATCACCATCGTTTAGTTCAGGGGGCTTCTTTTGTTCTTCCGACCTGGACTGTAATATCAACAGATGCAAGTCTTACAGGTTGGGGAGCTGTGTGGGGGTCTATGACAGCA
This sequence comes from Bombina bombina, assembly GCF_027579735.1. Taxonomy (NCBI): domain Eukaryota; kingdom Metazoa; phylum Chordata; class Amphibia; order Anura; family Bombinatoridae; genus Bombina; species Bombina bombina. The sequence goes on along the minus strand of NC_069503.1, from coordinate 173,089,469 downwards.
CAAGGGGTTTGGGAATCTCAGGAGGTGAGATTACCGATCAATATTTTGGAACTCCGTGCAATTTTCAGAGCTCTTCAGTCTTGGCCTCTTCTGAAGAGAGAATCGTTCATTTGTTTTCAGACAGACAATGTCACAACTGTGGCATACATCAATCATCAAGGAGGGACTCACAGTCCTCTGGCTATGAAAGAAGTATCTCGAATTCTGGTTTGGGCGGAATCCAGCTCCTGTCTAATCTCTGCAGTTCATATTCCAGGAATAGACAATTGGGAAGCGGATTATCTCAGTCGCCAAACGTTGCATCCGGGCGAATGGTCTCTTCACCCAGAGGTATTTCTTTAGATTGTTCAAATGTGGGAACTTCCAGAAATAGATCTGATGGCTTCTCATCTAAACAAGAAACTTCCCATTTATCTGTCCATATCCCGGGATCCTCAGGCAGAGGCAGTGGATGCATTATCACTTCCTTGGAAGTATCATCCTGCCTATATCTTTCCGCCTCTAGTTCTCCTTCCAAGAGTAATCTCCAAGATTCTGAAGGAATGCTCGTTTGTTCTGCTGGTAGCTCCAGCATGGCCTCACAGGTTTTGGTATGCGGATCTTGTCCGGATGGCCTCTTGCCAACCGTGGACTCTTCCGTTAAGACCAGACCTTCTGTCGCAAGGTCCTTTTTTCCATCAGGATCTCAAATCCTTAAATTTAAAGGTATGGAGATTGAACGCTTGATTCTTGGTCAAAGAGGTTTCTCTGACTCTGTGATTAATACTATGTTACAGGCTCGTAAATCTGTATCTAGAGAGATATATTATAGAGTCTGGAAGACTTATATTTCTTGGTGTCTTTCTCATCATTTTTCCTGGCATTCTTTTAGAATTCCGAGAATTTTACAGTTTCTTCAGGATGGTTTAGATAAAGGTTTGTCCGCAAGTTCCTTGAAAGGTCAAATCTCTGCTCTTTCTGTTCTTTTTCACAGAAAGATTGCTAATCTTCCTGATATTCATTGTTTTGTACAAGCCTTGGTTCGTATAAAACCTGTCATTAAGTCAATTTCTCCTCCTTGGAGTTTGAATTTGGTTCTGGGGGCTCTTCAAGCTCCTCCGTTTGAACCTATGCATTCATTGGACATTAAATTACTTTCTTGGAAAGTTTTGTTCCTTTTGGCCATCTCTTCTGCCAGAAGAGTCTCTGAATTGTCTGCTCTTTCTTGTGAGTCTCCTTTTCTGATTTTTCATCAGGATAAGACAGTGTTGCGAACTTCTTTTGAATTTTTACCTAAGGTTGTGAATTCCAACAACATTAGTAGAGAAATTGTAGTTCCTTCATTATGCCCTAATCCTAAGAATTCTAAGGAGAAATCATTGCATTCTTTGGATGTTGTTAGAGCTTTGAAATATTATGTTGAAGCTACTAAGAATTTCCGAAAGACTTCTAGTCTATTTGTCATCTTTTCCGGTTCTAGAAAAGGCCAGAAAGCTTCTGCCATTTCTTTGGCATCTTGATTGAAATCTTTAATTCATCATGCCTATGTTGAGTCGGGTAAAACTCCGCCTCAGAGGATTACAGCTCATTCGACTAGGTCAGTTTCTACTTCCTGGGCGTTTAGGAATGAAACTTCGGTTGATCAGATTTGCAAAGCAGCAACTTGGTCTTCTTTGCATACTTTTACTAAATTCTACCATTTTGATGTGTTTTCTTCTTCTGAAGCAGTTTTTGGTAGAAAAGTACTTCAGGCAGCTGTTTCAGTTTGAGTCTTCTGCTTATGTTTTCATTTAAACTTTATTTTGGGTGTGGATTATTTTCAGCAGGAATTGGCTGTCTTTATTTTATCCCTCCCTCTCTAGTGACTCTTGCGTGGAAAGATCCACATCTTGGGTAGTCATTATCCCATACGTCACTAGCTCATGGACTCTTGCTAATTACATGAAAGAAAACATAATTTATGTAAGAACTTACCTGATAAATTCATTTCTTTCGTATTAGCAAGAGTCCATGAGGCCCACCCTTTTTTGTGGTGGTTATGATTTTTTTGTATAAAGCACAATTATTCCAATTCCTTATTTTTTATGCTTTCGCACTTTTTTCTTATCACCCCACTTCTTGGCTATTCGTTAAACTGATTTGTGGGTGTGGTGAGGGGTGTATTTATAGGCATTTTGAGGTTTGGGAAACTTTGCCCCTCCTGGTAGGAATGTATATCCCATACGTCACTAGCTCATGGACTCTTGCTAATATGAAAGAAATTAATTTATCAGGTAAGTTCTTACATAAATTATGTTGTTTTACCTTGTCTGCACACTTAAAGGGACATTGCACACAAGCTTTTTCTTTGCATAAATGTTTTGTAGATGACCCATTTATATAGCCCACCTGGGTGTGTTTTAGAAAAATGCAGTTTTGCCTATTTTTAAATAACGTGCTAATTTTCAGACTCCTAACCAAGCCCCAAAGTTTTAGATGTATACTGATGTATACAGACTTCAGATTGCTTCTGTTTGTATAATGGGTCGTTTCATATGCAGGGGAGGTTATGCTCAGCCCCTTTCCGTGGGTGTCCCAGAATAACTTCATCAATAGTGCTAAATAGGGAGTAAGTAAGTTTTTAAAAGGTTTTACACTGGATTTTTAGATCACTATCTGTGCATATACTTCTTTATAGTAGTGTCTAATACATGCAGTTATATGAAAATTGGTGTATACTGTCCATTTAAGTCTGGATTGGCTTCTCCAAATAAGGCAAGTTGTTAATGGAACTTGGCTAATAATAAAAAGAATTGTTGCAAACAAAATGTTAATGTATTTTTTAAAATGTTAAGACATGACTGCTATTTAAGTGTTTCCAAAAACCTTGCTTATCTAAAGCATCCTGAGGGACTGATTCACTTGAAAGGAAGTAGAATAAGCAGTATCTGAGTGAAACAGATACATTATTTTACCTTTGGCGTTCAGAAATCATTCTACATAGTACAATAAAAATAGAAAATACCAGATATTTGGACCATTATCTTTGAATGTTTTCATTACAACATACAGTTTATTTTAATAGGAAGTGCAATGCTGGCTTCCTGTGGTTATGCTTGTGATGGGAGGAAGAAAAACCATACTATTATAATTTTTATTATCATTATGCTTGGAGGACAAATGTGGTTTAAAGTAAAATTTATAAAATAATTAAGTTCTAGGAAGCAATACAAGTGCAAAATCATAGTGCATCTATATTTCTTTCATTTGATGATGAGAGTCCACTTTGCCATGATGTGTGGGATTGAATTCCTGCCACTAGGAGGAGGAGGAGAACCCCAACAAGATCTTTTAACCTCTCAATGCTGGTACAATATTGTTAACATTGGAACTTTGTTTCCGATGTAAAGACTATTAGTAAAAATGAAATCACGTGATCGTTGATGCTATCACGTGATTTCAAGGCCAGGATTGAATCATGGGGGACTGCCAACACTGCTAGCCAAGCCCCCCAGGCCGATTTTTGACATTGTCAAATAGGGGAACCTGTAGGACGCTGTATAAGGTAGGACATTCCATGCCTTCCTAACTGCGTTAAAGCCCAGTGCTGTTAGGACGGCATGGAATGTCCTAATGGCGTGAAGGGGTTAATCTGTTCCACTTCCCCTCCCTACTCAGTTTTGTTCTCTATCTCCCAGTAGTGAGGTTGGAGATAGAGGTCATCCAGTACATTTTTTTTGGGAGCTCAGATCTAGAGATGATGTGAGGAATTTTTTTACTGCAAGACAGAAGCTCGGGCATAGGAGTACCAGATTATAGGCACAGTATCTCCCTGTTGGGATTTCAGCCATAACTACCTTCAGTTGTTGCAGGGACATGTCCCTTAGCCTCCTTCTGTTGGACTTAAGGTACTTTCCTGTTAGATCCTCTGCTGTTGCCTGTACACCACTGGATGGGCTCTCTACTCAATACAACTGCATTTACTTGCCTGGTAAGATCAGTGGAGGGTTGCTTCTTTGTTGATACTTGCACATAGTATAGCATAGCCTTGGGGACACAGCCTACCTATTTGCAGACTGTACTTTATATAATATTAAAGCTGTTTTTTTGTCCACATTCTTCCTACAGGAGTCTATAGGACTCTCCATTGCCCTTTTTAAATCTTTTTTATTTTATTGAAAGGATAGGAAAATCCAATACAAAGAAAAAGCAATTTACATAAGCATACTGCTTGTGCATTAATCAGGAGACGCAACTCCACAAGTATATAAAGGGGGGCAAGGTAAAAGTAAAAAAAGATAGGTACATCATAGATTGGAGTCGCAGCTCCTTGTTGTTATTTATATTCTGGAGACGCAGCTCCAGCCATTCTTTCATAAAACACAAATACCTCCCTCTTATTCCTTTCCTTCCCTTTCTTTTTATTCATTATAGAGAGTGTGTAGATTTAAAGTTACAGAATAATGAAACCGTATATCCGTCTTGAGACATTAGACTATGTTGTATAAAGAAAAATATTGTATGATATATAACCCTTTATCACACCTTAAACCTTGAGGCATAGTAATACTATATCTAGAAAGTTCTAAGACCTGTTATATTTTAAATCTTAAAGGGACACTGAACCCAAATTTTTTCTTTCGTGATTCAGATAGAGCATGAAGTTTTCTTCATTCTCTTGGTATCTTTATTTGAAATGCAAGAATGTAAGTTTAGATGCCGGCCCATTTTTGGTGAACAACCTGGGTTGTCCTTGCTGATTGGTGGATAAATTCATCCACCAATAAAAAAGTGCTGTCCAGATAATAGGAGTACATTAGAAAGTTGCTTAAAATTGCATGCTCTATCTGAATCACGAAAGAAAAAAATTGGGTTCAGTGTCCCTTTAAGCTATTTTTACCCTAAAAGATTAAGATCAAACTATGCAGTATTTCTTCCACAAAAAAAAGGAAAAAAGAAGACAACAACCCTCTCCTCTCCCTCTCTCCCCTCCCCACGATATCAGCCCCCTTGTTTGAATACCCAATTCCCTCTAAGCTGTTCTTCCTGACTGAATATTGTGTTATCAAATGTTTTAACTATCATTTGTTGTACCGATACACTTAGAGACTTTTTATATTTTTCCCACTTCCCAAAGAATCTCATAATGTGTTTTTCTATTTGTAGATTTACATCGTACTGTTCTAGAATCATTTGTTGATGTAGATTTCTTAATTAAGAATACTCGAAAACTTGGAGTCATTTTTGAAATCCACTCTTTCAGAATTAGATTTCTTCCTATCAAAATAACGATATTTAAAAACCTTGTTAGCTTACCAAATCTATCCCCTTTTAAAAGGAATAGAATGTCATGGGCTGATAGGGTAATTTTTGTTGTGCATCTTTTATTTAACCAATACGTAATTTTTAACCAATAACTATTAACTTTAGGACAAGAAAAACACAATGTACTAACTCTGCACAACTGAATCTACACTTTTTGCATAAATTATCATTGGAATTCTTCCATTTGGACATTACATATGGTGTCAAATATGTATGATATAGTATTTTTGTTTGACATTAGGGTTGCTTTTCTAGTTCTTGTCATGCTAGATCGGAGAGATTCTTTTGTTATGTGGCTTCCGGGCATTATTTTAACCATTTATTTATGGATTCATATATATATAATGTATTTTTTTTATAATCATTCACGATTTTATATAAAGTTAAGCCAGAGGTATTACCAGAAGAGAACAAGGTAACACTCGTTTTTAAAATATCCCATTTATCATATTCGTATAGAGAGTTTCCTAAGTTGTTACAATAGTGCCTAAGCTGAAGATATATGTAAAATTGTTTGTTTAAGAAACTATATCTGTTTTTCAAGTAGTCAAAATCCTGTATAATATTTCTTTCTGTATCTACTATTTGGTAAAGGTGTGTTAATTCCTTTGTTTGCCATTGATTACAGGTATTGCGATTAATCAATACTTCAGGGTTGCCCTTAATGGGTAGATATTTCGAAAAATGGAAATCTATTTAAAGTATTCTGCACATTTTTCGCCATGTCAAAATCTGATTCTTTATATTTTCTAAATTCTTCATTTTACAAGGGAGTTTTTTGTGATCTATATGTATCAATGCATTTAGTTCATAGGGTTTTACCATATTTTTCTCTAAATCTAAATTAATAAACTTTTTATTTTCTGTTAGCCATGTCAAAATAATTTTTGCCGAAATTGTCCAATTGTATGTTTCTATTTCTGGTAGACCAAGCCCTCCCCAATCATTCGAGATCCCTAATTTTGAATAAGCAATTTTTATTTTTTTACCTTTCCAAAATAGGAAATGTAATGCTTTTTTGAACCTACCAATATATTTACTCTTAATGATTAGGGGTAAGTTTTGAATTAAGTATAGTACTTTGGGGAGAGTTATCATTTTTACCATATTTATTTTCCCAGAGAGAGAGAGAGAGAGAGAGAGAGAACAGAAATGCTTCAGTAAACACTGCTGCTTCTGGTGGGAGGAGCTGGAACACAGTCTGGTGAGAGGGATAGTGAGATCCTCTAGTAATGGGCAGTAACACTTCCTACAATGCACTAAATACAAGCCTGTCAGCGACCCTGCTGTGTGATCACTCTGCACTGTGTGGAACACATGGTGCTTACATTACTGTGTGGCTTGCTCTGGGGTTATTTATCTCCCCTCAGCAGAAATAGGACTATTGCGTTTTAAAGGGACATTAAACCCAATTTTTTTTCTTTCATGATTTAGATAAAGCATGCAATTTTAAACAACTTTCTAATTTACTTCTATTATCTAATTTGCTTCATTCCTTTTATATCCTTTGCTGAAAAGCATATATAGAAAGGCTCAGTAACTGCTGATTGGTGGCTGCACATAGATGCCTTGTGTGATTGACTCACGCATATGCATTGCTATTTCTTAAACAAAGGATATCTAAAGAATTAAGCAAATTAGATAATAGAAGTAAAGTGGAATGTTGTTTAAAATTGTATTCTCTATCTGACTAATAATAGAAAAATGTTGGGTTTAATATCCCTTTAAGTGGGTGAGACTCTGTGACAGAGGAGGATTATTAGGCCCAACGGCAACCATTCAAACCTTCATTGGGTTTACTTTGCTTTCATTAGCCCAAGTGTATAGATTATATACATATAAATACAGTGTGTGTGTATATATAAATTAAACAATATAAATTGTGAGAGGGTTGGAAGTTTTGGTGAGTTCCCACACTTATTTCTGTAGAACTTGACCCCTGCACATAGTATAGCATAGCCTTGGGGACAAAGCCTACCTACTTGCAGACTGCACTTTATATAATATTAAAGCTGTTTTTTGTCCACATTCTTCCTACAGGAGGCTATAGGACTCTCCATAGCCCTTTTACCACCTTAGTAGCAAGTCTGGGGTGAAAATGAAAGATTTCTATTTTTCAGTGTATGGCCCTTTAAGAGACCGCAAAACCGCCCTAAGCTCAAACTGCTTAGCAGCGGTTACCAGCGGTAGCGTTGTGCTCTCACATGGGACACATTTTAGGAAGTCTGTTGTATATTTATTTGAGCTTTTATCACAGTTGTATTGTGCTCGGTGCAAATTTATGTATGTACAAAGTCTAACAGTACTTTCCCCACTGCCATAATGTCTGACTCTTTTGAGGTAGATCTCCTAATCTTAACCCCATAAAATACTTCTGTACTGTACTAGTATGTTGTTAACCACTAGGTAATGGTTGTGTACCTCAAATTATGCATATAACTCAGCCTGCTGCAGTTGTTCCCACCATTTGTATGTGTCCTGCTTCAGTTTTAATTTTCAGGAAGCTTTTACTAATTTTGCCACTGAAATTAGCAGCAGTTGTTCCCACAAAAGTGTGTACTGCTGCAGTATGCACATTTTGTGCTGCTCAGCAAAGGTTTTTCAGAGGGACAGATCTGAAGATCTTAAAAGGAAAGGAAAGTTTACATTAAACTTGCATAATTCAGATTGAGCATTTCATTTTGAATTAAATTCTATTTTCAAATGTGCTTTGTTCTCTAGGTATCCCTTGTAGAACAAGAGCTAGCTGCTGATTGGTGCCTGCACACATTTGTCTCTTGTGATTGGCTAACTAGATGTTTTCATCTAGATGCCTGTAGTGCAATGCTGTTCCTTCAGCAAAGGATAACAAGAAAATGAAGCAAATTTGATAAAAGAAGTAAACTGGAAAGTTGTTTAAATTGTATGTTCTAGCTATATCTTGATAGAAAACTTTCGGGATTCCTGTCCCTTTAACTCCATCCAATATTTATGTGTACTTTACAGGTGTTAGGTTGCCAACTTTGTAACAGTTGTACACTTCATTTATATAATAAAGGGGCAGGTGCCCCGAAACATTGCTCAATAACAGGTGCTGTTGCCCTATGTTGTGTGCCACCTGTGTGTTCTATTTGCTGCTTATGTTAGGACCCTGGAAAGGGAGGTCTTCCAGGTCTGCACCTAGATTTACCTGTTACAATTTATATGGGACATTTTCCAAAGGTGTGTGCTGGTCCTGCTATCCTTTTACAGTTGTACACTTCATTTAAGTCTGTCCAACTTCTGTATCATATGAATGGGAGTTTTTACAGATTTTCCTCTGAATTTAAAGTTAATTTCCAACATACTGGAATTTATAACTTTGCGTTTCAGGTTCCAAGTGGAACCTATTCTTTTTTTTTTTTTTCTTGCTGCATGATGTTCTTAAATCTTACATGTGCCATACACATTATGTAATTTTATATGCACAGTATGAGTTTTGTATCAGCTGTATTGATAGTCATGTACAGCAGTGTGCTCAAGATATTAATATACATAGATGTATCTACGTGAAGATTTTATATAGACAACTATTGTCAAGTTCATGTTCATCTCTGTGCGGTGCACAATGTTTCATATGCATATGTTTAAGTATATACAGGTCATGTAAACACTAGTAGGATCTTTCTCATATTTGTATCTTCAGATTAGTGACGTGCAGTGAGGTCAGATGCTGGTGAGGCACTAGATATGATACGACGGAGAAACACATGTACAGAGGGCTGCAAGTACCCCCAACAGGGCAGGTTTAAATGACAGTTGAACCAGTGCACAGGTGACATAATTAGGTTATGGGTGAGAGCAAGTTAGTAACCACTGAGTTACTGATCAGCTGATTACTTCACCTGTGCACTGATTCAGCTATAATGAAAACCTGGCCTGTTGGGGGTACTTGAGGACCATTGTTGAGAAACACTGCACTAAAGCACCAGCTCATCAGAAATTTATTGATTACTTAGAGAATAAAGCACACATACTCTGCTCACTGACACCCACACACACTCTGCTCACATACACACTCACACAATTCTGTGGCAGAGTGCCAGTTACTAAGCAATTAGAATGATACACAATCTTTTCTCTACTCACTACTGTATTGTAAAAATAGAAATAATTTACCATACAAGTTTTACACAAAGGACAAGTTATCAATACTGCCTACACAGTTGCTGCAATATGGTGTTTAAGAAACGCACGTGCACATCCCACTTAGGTATGCTCTTCAACAAAGGACACCAAATGATACCAAAAGAATGAAGTACATAATAATAAAAAGTAAAATAGAAAGTTTATTTATTTTTTGTGTGCAATTTCTATCTGAATGATGGAAATGTAATTATGACTTTCATGTTCCTTTCAAAAATTTGATTTGCTGATATGGGGCCAGTAACAGTTGATGCTAATTGTCAAAATATAAATAACTAGAAAAGATTATTGCAGATGGATCCCCTGGCACGGCGCAAGACGCACGGCGTATGACGTCGACAAGCACGCAAGACCGAAGTTGCGCTGAGCCCCAGCTACACGTGGAGTAAACCTCCATCGCTCCATAGGCAGCCTGTTTGTTTGTGTCTGCCTGGAGAAGCATCTTTGGAGCTGGAGACGCCGGAGATCCCTGAAGGCAACTGTTGGCCGTTTGCCAAGGCCACAACCTCTATTCAGCCCGACAAGTACCGGAGCACTTGGGGTCGCAAAGGATGGGAAAGACCCGGTGAGAGTAAAGAGGCATAGAGACCTGGAAACTACACCTCCATAAATATACACAGAGCCGCGCTGGAGCGGAGAGGAGGACCCGCCAAAACTGGTGCAGACAGGAGATCTAGACCAGAGGATTCCTCCCAAAATAAAAGAAGAAAACAGCTGAGGAGACCTAAGGTATAGAGCTGAGATCTTGTACCTTAAAAAGGGGGAGCTGTTCCGGAACAGTCAGGAGGAGTCACACCAAACCTGGTTTTTGGTGAAGGAGACCTTAGATACTAAAATCACCGCAGAAGAAGTGTCGCATAGACCGCAAGTATACATTTATCTTTGTTTTGCTGATAAACAGCCTTGTCAGGGAGGCTGTCCTGACATTTCTTTAAACAAAACAGTTTGCAAGCTGAGGGTATAGAACTTTACTCTAACTAGTTATGTATTGGGCTGCCTGCTTTGTGTACCTGAGGCCCTTAAGATAATAAAGGGGTGTGTAACAGGAAACTGTAAAAGCCCACATCACTTGATATACCTGAGATACTAATCTCTGGGGGACTTATATTCTCTGGATTAAAAATTGCTCTAAGACTGAGAAAGAGACACTACATAAGTCATTACAAGATTCAAGAGACATTGGAGTTACAGCATCCAGTAAAACCCAGAGACTATGTTTTTTGCTAAGGGGCAGTTATTATAGATTAATTGGTCTGCTTTATATCTTAATTTAGATATATTGAGATGTGAGAGGATATAACATACTAAGATTCATTGTATGAAGTTTTTTTTTTTTTTTTTGGTATGATAAGGCCTAAAGGTAGAAAATAAGTGGTGGTACTGAATTGTATATAGTATTAAGACTGTACTAAGACTGTTCCATGAAATTTGCTATCTGTATTGCAAATAGTTAAAGCTAAGATTAACCCAGATGGTTGAAATAAAATAAACCAATAAATACTCACTCAAAAGGGAAAGGGAGAAAAGAAAATATTTTCCTCTTGAACATCTATGAGTTATAGTTTGGATATAAAATAAAAGTATTGCTAAGACAAATCATAATATCTATACCCTCATATTACGTAGATAAAGAATTGCTGTAAATAAAATTGAGGAATTGCTGAAAATTGAATAGGATCTAAAATTGTTTCTGCTGAACAGATTTATATAAATTTAAAGTGATCTGTTGATACCCTTTTTATACAGGCAATCACGACAAGCATTAAACACTTTTTTTTTTTTTTCTCTCACTATTATCACTACTAACAATATCAACACAAGTTAGTCTAAACATGTAAGGACTAGACTTAAAGATAAGGTGAAAGGAAGAGATAAAGGAAGGAGTCTAGATTGAATCTATTTATTGTCTACACACTATATATTACACTATTAGAGTTTTTTTTTTGTTTTTTTGTTTTTGAAGAGTGCACGTAATTTCACTTCACTTTTTCTCTATATTTCCCCCCCCCCCACTGTAACACAGCCACACATTCCGAAAAATACAGGCTTATCTTTTTTCACTATCTATGGAAAAATTTATCACCAATGCTAAAAATAAATCCCCTGCCATGCCTGCTAAAAAGGATAAAAAACCTAGATCTGTTCTAGATAACTCAATTGATACAACAAATACACCTATACAAAATCCAGAGGTAAACATAATGTTCAACCAAATAGCTGACCTTATACTCCCCCAGTTCGAATCCCTTAAAAAAGATATAGTTGGACTGACGAATGAATTCCGACAATTTTCAAACAGAATTGCCGAGGTAGAAACTAGGGTTTCCGAGCTGGAGGACTATAAAAACTCCCAAGAAGCTCAACTTAGAGAATATGATGTTAAGATTAAAACTATGCAATCTAAAATAGAAGATTTGGAAGACAGGTCTCGGCGTAATAACGTCAGGGTGGTAGGACTGCCCGAGACTAGAGAGTTTGATGACCTAATAAAATTTGCCTCACAAACGCTCCCCCAATTGCTTGAGATGAATATTCAACCAGAAGGGGTGCTAGTTGAGCGGGCCCATAGGACAGGACAGATAAAGAGATTCAGTGATGGGTATAGTAGACCGCGTATAGTGGTCATACGTTATCTTAACTTCCAAGATAAAATTAACATCTTAAGACACTTTAGAAAACTAAATACACTAATGATAGGTAATACACGCATACATCTCTTTCAAGATTTTTCAATAGAAACCTCTACTAAACGCAAGGAAATGGCCCCATATTGCACAGCTATTATTAAAGCAGGATATAGAGCCAGAATGAGATACCCTGCACAAATATTGGTCGATCTAGACGATACAACTCAAACGTTTAATAATGCATCAGAAGTGAAGCTCTTTTTTGAAAGATATAAAATAGAGTTTAATACTACAGAGAGGAAAAATAGAGATACTTCCTAGTTAAAAAGTATATAGGAGTCAAATTAAGTTAAACTTAAGGAAGACTGTTCTAGGTATTTGGAATGACTGAAATAAGGTTGACAATTGTGTTTGTGTGTTTTCATCCTCCCCCCGAAAGGAGGGAGTATGAATTAAATGTTTTTAATTTTTTTTATACTTTTAAAGTGCTACAGGTAACCAAAAAGAAGACAAAAGTGTCACCTGAATATAAATGCTTTCTATACGGGGAGAGAATTTTTTTTTTTTTTTGTTGTTTTTGTTTTTTGTTTTCTCTCTATGCTCCCTTCCACCCCCCTGTGATAAAAGATATGAGAATATACAAAACTAGAAATGACTTCTGAGCTCAAATTAATATCATGGAATGTGGGAGGGATAACGTCTCCAATTAAAAGAAAGAATGTTTTGAAGCAGCTTAAAAAACAGAAACCTGATATAATCTTTCTGCAAGAATTGCATCTAAAGGCACCTGAAATTGATAAACTAAAGGTGGGATGGATTGCAGAGGTGCTGGCCACTCCATGTAATAGTAGGAAATGTGGCGTGGCTATTTTATTCCAAAAGAACCTTAGCTACAAGATTATAAACCAGGATCTAGACCCGTTCGGTAGATATATTCTTACACAAATAGAAGTAAATAATAAACTCTGGACACTTTGTAATTTATATGGACCAAATGAATTTGATGTTCAGTTCTGGAATAAAATTAAGAATAAGCTGATTCCGTATTTGGACCGTAATTTAGTGATAGCCGGAGATTTTAATATGACTCAACACCCGGAGATAGACAGGTTCAGATTGAGTTCGCCAAGATATTATGCAAGGGAAGCTAAATTTTTTAGGGACTTCTGTAAAACTTTAAACTTAAAAGATATATGGCGAATACAACATCCCGACACACGCAACTATACATGTGAATCAAAATCACATAAAAAATTTTCTAGAATAGACTTATTTTTGCTAGAAGAGAGACTGCTATCCCTGGATGTTGAGTCACAAATCTCGGAAATCATTCTGTCGGATCATGTGATAGTGAGTATAAAATTACAGAGTTCTCCTTCTAGGGGTAAGAATAATAACATTTTTCATTTTCCAAACTACATGTCAAATAATACACAATTTAGAAATTGGTTGGTGGAAGCCTGGAGAGAATATTATAGAAACAACATGGGGTATTTACATAAAATAGAAACTTTCTGGGAAGCAGGAAAGGCCGTCCTGAGAGGCGAGATAAAAGCATACATGATCAAGGAAAAAAAGAAATATAAACAACAAGAGAACAAACTTGCTAACCAACTCAAAAATGCATACAGGAGATATTTGAGTGAGCCGAATAATACTAATTGAAATAAATACATGCAAGCTAAAGAAGCTAGGGAGTTTTTTATGAGGGAAGCCTGGTCATTAGAAGATTTAAAAAATAGAGCTCGCTATCAAGGATTCCAAGGCACTACTGCCAAGCATTTAGCAAGAATATATAAAATTAGGAAGAATAAAAATATAATAACAAGCATAAGAGATGGAGAGCGAAAATGTACCCAAACCACTGAAATCTGTGATATATTCCATAAATATTATAAAAGAATCTATTCAAAGGTAAAGATAGATGAATTAGAGCAAGAAAAGTTCTGGCAGAATATTAAATTACCAAAAATTACTGATGATGATTTAAAGATGATTAACCAGCCTATAACAATCGAAGAATGTGAAAAAGCAATTAATGCTATGAAACAGAATAAAGCCCCTGGCCCAGATAGGTTACCCGCCGAATTTTATAAAATTTTAATTAAAGAGGTATCAACTAACTTAACCCAATTATTTAACTATTATCTCTGTGAAAGCCAGATGAACTCCCCATATTTTTCAGATTCCATTATAACACTAATATATAAAAAAGGTAAAGATCCAGAAGATCCAGGCGGATATAGGCCCATATCCCTCCTAAATAATGACTATAAATTGCTGATGGCAATACTTGCCCAAAGATTTAAAAAAGTTATTGGAACAATAATTCACAGCGACCAGACAGGATTTATACCAGAAAGAAATGTAGCGCGTAATATCAGGAAAGTATTACTGACTATAGATAATTATTATAATAAAAAAAGAGAGAAAAATAAGATAAAGACAGACCTTGCGTTAGTTATGCTAGATGCCGAGAAGGCTTTTGATTCAATCATATGGGAACACTTGTTTTTGGCGCTTGAAAATTTTGGGTTTTCTGGTTGTATAGTCAATATGCTCAGAAATATATATAAAAACTCAAGATCGCAAGTATTAGTTAATGGTCTTGTATCACAGTATATCACATTACAGAGGGGCACGAGGTAAGGATGCCCCTTGTCACCCCTCTTATTTAATGTGTCATTAGAACCACTGGCAATATGGCTTAGACAGGAATTAAAAGGTATAGCCTTGGGAGATCAGAATGTTATTCTATCTCTCTACGCAGACGACCTTATGTTGTACCTAAGCGATACAAGATATAGTATTCCCCAATCTATGCAGTTAATTAACCGTTTTAGTACTTTTTCTGGATATAGAATTAACCCAATAAAATCTGAGATTTTGTGGATTCATAAGACCCCGAATAGTAGTTTTCCGCATGTCTTTAAAGAAGCGGATAATATGAAATATCTGGGAATTAGAATCTCAAAAAATCCAAGTGAATGGTATAAGCTCAACTTTGAGGATATATTTATCAAAATGGCAGATGAGATGAAAAATTGGAAATTATACTATCTATCGATCTCCGCTAAGATTATGCTAATAAAGACAATTTTTTTTCCTCGGATCTTGTATTACATAATCTCCCTTTATTTATTACCAAGCAAGATACTAAAAGGTTTTATACAGCATGTTCACTGTTTATTTGGGGAAAGATTCAGCCTAGAATATCAAGGAATAGATCAACACAGCCTAAAAAATATGGGGGATTAGCACTGCCAAACATTGAATACTATAACTGGATCTGTATGATAACATTTGCGGTAGACTGGGTAACAGAAGCAAACTATGTGACTTATCATGATATAGAAACAAAGCTCGTCAAACCATTTGATTTGAGAGCCTTACTACATTGTCCTGTGAAGAAGCTACCAAGTAACATTGCATATAGTCTGACTTTTGTCAATATCATAAATGCTTGGCAGAAGTGCTGTAAGGAATTGGGACACAACCCAAGGTCATCATATTTTCTCCCTATTAAAGGTAACCCCGACTTTACACCAGGAATCTAGGATTTGGTATTTTCAGAATGGGAAAGGAAGGGACTTGTCTATGTGTCCCAACTCTTTCAGGATGATAGCAAGACATTACAGTCATTTGAAAATCTATCTAGTAGATATGCCCTTTCGGCCAAGAACTTCTATGCTTACCTTCAGATAAGGAATTATGCTACCCAAGTGTGCAGAATAAGTGGATTCGAGTGGGGTGCTAAGGAGATTCCTAATGGAATTAAACTGTATGAGATAGGCCGACGATCATCGTCTTATTGGTATAAATCTTTAACTATAAAGTCTGGCCAAAATAATATAAGAGAACTCAAAGAAAATATAATGAAAATAATTCCTAATATAACAGAGCAGGAGATAGAAAAGAGTATCTCTCTTTCATCACAAGCAACTAGTAATTTAAGTTGGCGAGAAGCCCAAATAAAATGACTTAATAATTACTACCTAACCCCATATAGGCTATATAAGATCTCAAAGACTAGACAAACAAGTTGTTGCTTTAAATGTAAAGAAGAAAGGGCAGATATCATTCATTGTATATGGGCATGCCCGAAAATTAATCAATATTGGAGAAAAGTTAATTACTGGCTAAATAAATATCTCGAAAAAAAAATTATTATAACTTTTCGACTGATTTTTATGCTAGACTCAGAAAGGAGAAGTAAAGGAGAACAACTCTTTATCAATTTCACCATAATAGCAGTTAGAAATCGACTACTCAGAGAGTGGAAAACACCAAAGATTCCTACCATCCCTGAACTAGTAAACTTATTAACTCTACAAATGACAATTGAATCATATGATACTAAATTCAACTCGGAAATACATTACCGAGCTTTCTTTGCAAAGTGGAAAAAATATATAAGTGCCTGGCCAGCACCGCTGCAACACCAATTTATTGCTAGATTTCAGAACTCTTCAATATTTCTTTCTCTAGTACTAGAGGGTGAACTACCTTATCACTGGATAGATTTAAACCAACTTGGGGCATAATGTAATGTTTTTTCTCTATTTTTTTTTTTTTGTCTCTCTCTCTCCCCGTATACAATTGATAGCACTTGAAGAATATTCCATATTAGGGAATTTTAATTTAAAATCTTCTCTGTCATACACTGTATAATGTGATGTAAAATTTATTTTTTGTAAGGTACCAAGGATAATTAAAGATAAGGAAGCAATTTTTGCAATAAGATGATGATAATACGATATGTATGTTGGAATACTATTATTGTACGGTATTAATTAAGGTAAAAGTGTAATGCTGGTAATGAGATTTATTTTACTTTCTTTTTGCTTCCTTTTAATGTTCAATGTTTGTGTGAAAAACTTAATAAAAAGATAAAAAAATAAATAAATAAATAACTAGAAAAGTCTATTAAAATAGCATGCTCTACCTCAATCATGAAAGTTTAATTTTAAATGTCTCCCTTTGACTATGTGTTTAACCAGTTACTTTACAGTGCAATTATTTCTAAAAACATTTAACAACTGCAATAATTACATATATTTTTTAAATGACTCATTATCTCCTTTGTATTAATATAAACTTGTATAAAAGCAGCACATATTAAAAACACAAAGCAACAGCTTTCAATTGATTTGTGAATTACAAGTTAACAGCAGTATTTAGATAAATGGAGACACAGAGAAAAATAAAAATAGATACTGCATCCTCTGACTGAACAGACATAACATATATGGATCTCCAGACGTAAAGAAAAACCAGCGAGCCTCAGATAGAGTTAAAGGGACAGTAAACCTTAAAAATAATGTTATATAATTCTGCACATAGTGCAGAATTATGTAACATTATTTAGGTGCTATAGCCATAAAAGCATTTTTTACTGTTTAATTTGCTAAAATACGGCGCTTTTACAGACCCGCTCTCTGCTCTCTGCTGAGCGGGTCTGTTATTTTTAGTCAGCGCATCAGGCCAGCTGTATAGTCACAGCCCGGCCGCGCCATAGCACTAAGTAAAAAATGCTTTTATGGCTATAGCACCTAAATAATGTTATATAATTCTGCACTATGTGCAGAATTATATAACATTATTTTTAAGGTTTACTGTCCCTTTAAGTAAACTTTTATTCCTCCTTCACAGGATACTACATGTCAGGTAGTAAAAACTGCACACAGGCAGTGCTGTTAGCGTAGCATCTGACGTGTTTTGCTAGTATGCCTTAATCGTAGATGCTCACTTAGTGGCCAATCAATCTTTAAATAGCCACCTTAATTAGATTAATACAAAAACACTGTGGCTGAATTTCTAAAAACAGACCTTGAAAATCATCTGGGCATATGGTGGAGTGAGTGAAAAAACTTTGATTGTGGTGACATTTTGTTATAAAATATATGTATGTATAGACAATAAAATGAGACAGAATAACTTGTAGAGAACTATTATTTTCCTATTATGTTAAGCCCTGAGTAATTAGCTGAGTGTAAACAGTTACACATATGTTTAGATTAATTCATATGAATTTTCCAAGCTAATGTTATATCTTTATTGAAAAAACTTTTTTGGTCTCTTTTGATCACCCCAATTAAGCTATACTAAAATGGGTATAAGGAAAAAATTGTCTTGAGGTATTTTCCAAAGACACAGAGAGTTAAACTCTTTTCCAAAAATTAATTATGTTGCCACTGATATTGAAGCTTTGAGGTCTTCTAGTTCTCAATAGAAATATCCAAAAGGCTTCTCTGTGAAACATTTTCACTGTTTTATCTCCACCCCTGGGACCTATTTGTATGCGTTCGATTACACACCAGTTAAAAGTGGTAACCTTTTTGTCATGTTCTTGTATGAAGTGTCGCACAAGATCTGAACAATCTATTTCTTGCTCAATGTTATTAAGATGCTTCCTTATACGTGAGCGCACCTCCCTTGAGGTGCACCCCACCTACTGTAATTTACATTGGGAGCATTCTGCAAGATAGATCACATATCTTTTGCGAAAATTTGTACACTCACTTAGATCAAATACTTTTTGGGTTACATAAGATTGAAAGTGTTTAGTGGGTCTCATATGGTTACAAGCTATGCATTGTGAAAAGTGACATTTATAATGACCTTTAGAGGTGAGCCAGCTACTAGTTCTCTTATTCTTATTTTGTATCATGGATGGAGATAATATATTGCCTAATGTTGTACCCCTCTTGGGAATAAAGCTACATCCCTTTGACACATAGTCCTTCAGACTGTCTTCTCCTGTCACAATTGTTAAATGCCTTTTCACAATATTGCATATTTCCTCAAATTGTGGACTATATGTCGTGACAAAGCAGGGTCTGTCTTCCTGGGATCTATGTTTGCATTTAGTTTTAGAGCCCTGTAGGAGTGTGTCCCTGTCTAGTCTCTTGACTTCAAGCAAAGCCCTATTTACTGTCTTGTTTGAATACCCTCTCTCCAATAATTGGTCCCTCAATTTATCTGACTCAATTAAAAAATCTGATTCAAAAGTACAATTGCGCTTGAGTCTGATAAACTGGCCTTTGGCTACGCCAAACCCAGTATGTTTTGGATGTGAGGACTTTGCGTGGAGGATAGTATTAGAAGATATGGGCTTTCTATACAGACTAGTAGCTACTTTGCCTGTAGAAACTGACCCCTTGAGGATTACATCCAAATATGGTATCTCTACAATTCCTGATTCAGCAGTAAATTTGAGATTGACCTGATTGTCATTTAAATATTTGATGAAATCTGCCTTTTCTTCAATTCCTCCCGTCCACACAAACAAGAGATCATCAATAAATCTCTTGTATGTCTTGATTTTGGACCTAAATGGGTTCTGTTCCCCAAAGACGTGGGACCGCTCCCACCAACCCATAAACAGGTTGGCATAGGAGGGGGCAAATTTAGCCCCCATAGTGGTCCCACGTCTCTGTAGGTAGAAGCCATCCCCAAACTTAAAGTAGTTGTGTTCTAGAAGGAACTTAATGACCCTGATCACAAATCCTTTACGATTATCATCAAAGGTTGTATACATGTCTAGAGAAAATTTAATTGCCTCTAATCCATCTGCATGTGGTATAGTGGAGTAAAGGCTGACCACATCAACGGTCAGCCATTCACACTACTCATTCCAGAAGATTTTATCTTAAGTAGGTGAGTGGTATCCTTCAAATAAGAAGGTAGTTGGTAGATGATGGGCTGGAGCAGAGACTCTATCCAACCTGAAAGGTTCTCAAATAAAGAACCTATTCCTGAAACGATCGGTCTTCCCTTCACCTCCTCCAAGGATTTATGAACCTTGGGGAGGTGATGGAAGATAGGAATAACTGGTGATTGAACATTTAAGAAATCAAAAGTTTCCTGATCAAGAATCCCTAGCTCCAGCCCATCGTCCAGCAAATCCACCAATTCACGCTTAAAATCAGCAGTGGGGTCTTTGTGTAAGTTAATATAAACTTCAGGATCTTTAATCTGATGTTCTGCTTCTTGGGTATAGGATAATTTGTCCATGAAAACTATACTGCCACCCTTGTCAGCCTGTCTGATGACAATCTTATCTCTTTCTTTCAGGCTGTCAAGGGCGCGTAGCTGTTCCATGGACAAATTATTATGTTCTCTTCTATGATATTTAGTCAATTTGATCAAATCCTCTTCCACCCTATGGTGAAAAGCCTCCAGAAAGGGACCTCTCTCCTTAGTAGGGTAGAAGATGGACTTGGGTTTGAACCCCGTATGCTTAGATTTGATAGAGAAGCTTTGAGAAGTAGAGCATTCTGCAAAAAGACCCTGCAGGGCAAAATAATCACAACCCTCATTGAAATCAATGATGTCATGAATGTTATGTTGATCATAATCAGTATACTCAAGAGAGGAACCATTAGGTGCCTGAGTTGAATATTGTAATTGTTTATTAGAAAAAAACTTTTTTAGGGTAAGATCCCTGACCAATCTATTAACATCAATGAAGGTTTCAAAGAGGTTGAACTTCTTTGTTGGCACAAATCCTAGGCCCATTCCTGATACAGATAGTTCCTCATTAGTAAGTACTGCTTGAGATAGATTAATAACCTTTATACTTTGTACTTGTTCCTGATTGGTCTGCCCCTTCCTCCTCTTTGTCCTCTTCCTTCTCCTCTTCCTCTTACACCTCCCCCATCTATGTCCGTCATAACCTTCTGAAAAAAAGGGTGCTGATTACTTGATTTTAAACATGATCTGGTCGTAATGCTCAAATTGTCACCATCTCCCTCACTATCACTTAGAAATTCTGTTCTCCTGTGATCCAAACTCTGTGCTTGGTTAGTGGCTTTTTTGCTAGCATGTCTAGTGACTATTGGGTCATCTCTGATATTGGCAGTATCAGTTTTTGATTTAGTAGTTTTCACTGACTGTTTTGGTCTAATATCCACTTCCTCACCCTCAGATTGACCACTAGATTCACTGGCTTGTGTCAACCCTACTAATTCTTCGTCAGTATACTCTGAGTCTGAAAAAGTTACTTTCCTATCTTGTTTTGGGGCGGTACCTTTTTCCTTGGATTTACTTTTCTTGTTCCTCCCTGACTTGCGTGTTTGTTTGGTATTCCAAATATACATTTTATTATTAAGGTAGTCTGAATTATCCCTATTGAATTTCTTTAACTTGTGATTATCCAAATCTACCCTAAATTTGCTTATTGTCTCTTTCAAGACAGTATCAAATTCATTATATTTAGGGTGTTCAGTAAAGCTATTCAATTGTATCTGTAAAGATCTTAACTCTTCTCTTATCTTAATGAGCTGTAAATCTTTAAACCTGATAATCAGACCCATCAAAACGTTGGAACACTCACTCAAAGCATTATTCCAATCATTGATGAAATCTATATCATCCACCTGAAAGGTGGGAAATTTGTTAAGTCTAAGACCTCTGGGGATTAAATCCAAAATGAGATACTTATCTAAGGCCCTCTTGTCCCACCATGTCCTGTATTCCCTAATGAGTGTACGTTCCATACATTGAAAAGCATCACTAATATCTAAAACTTGTTGCTGTTTTACAAAGGTATCCTCTAGGGTAAGACGCCCTGTGTCCAAATCAGACAAAGGTCTGAGTGAAAAAAATGAAGACATGTTACTCCTGTAATCGGCAGTCTCTTAAAGATGGTCACTGAATAAGTCTCTTATGTTAACATATATGGAGTTTGTACCTAATTAAATCAAATAACCATGAAAAAGGGAGGCTTAGCAATATTCAATGTCAAAAACTTTAATTTAAATAATGTGGACACTGCGCACTTAACTTCAAACTCTGGGTTTTAAATTATGGATTTAAATTTGAATTGACCCTTTGACTTCCTGTCAGTATTGGGTTATGCTCACTTACTGCCCCCCCCTGTTAATGAGCTGCATCTGGACACAATTTGTGAATCACAAGAGATGTAGAATACTACTTTACTCTTCTGCTTGGTGTCATCTGTTCTTAGGTTACCTCAGCTTCCAGTTGTGTCACATGACCCTGCTCACTGCATACTCCTTCTGATTAATCTATATATCCTTCACTTGCTAGGAGGCATCAAGAGGGGTGCCTCCTATTGGTTCCAATTTTAGCTGCTAATATATTGACAGAACACAGGTGGCGCTGCAGCACAGCTTTTTTTTTGACCCATGTACTGCAATGGAGAGAAGCGTTCCTGTACCTGCCTCTCCATAGCATTACATGGGGGGAAATATTTTTTTTTTAACTTTTTTTTTGTTTTAATTAAAATGTAATTAAGCTTTGGCCACATATGGCAGGGTAGGCACTGCCTCCCTTGCCTCTTATGAGTGCACGTCAGTGGTGTAAAACTTGTATGGTAAATTATTTCTAATTTTACAATACAGTAGTGAGTAGAGAAGAGATTGTGTATCATTCTAATTGCTTAGTAACTGGCACTGTGCCACAGAATTGTGTGAGTGTGTATGTGAGCAGAGTGTGTGTGGGTGTCAGTGAGCAGAGTATGTGTGCTTTATTCTCTAAGTAATCAATAAATTTCTGATGAGCTGGTGCTTTAGTGCAGTGTTTCTCAACAATGGTCCTCAAGTACCCCAACAGGCCAGGTTTTCATTATAGCTGAATCAGCTGATCAGTAACTCAGTGGTTACTAACTTGCTCTCACCCATCACCTAATTATGTCACATGTGCACTGGTTCAACTGTCATTTAAACCTGCCCTGTTGGGGGTACTTGCGGCCCTCTGTACATGTGTTTCTCCGTCGTATCATATCTAGTGCCTCACCAGCATCTGACCTCACTGCATGTCACTGGTACACACACATGCTTCCTTATCTTATATCTGTTTGTAAACCAAAACCCAATACTTACAGAGAACAATGGAAAATTATCATTTTATTAAATATTTCTTCTACGTCCCACTGGGAGTGTAATTTCTTCTACTCACTGTGTTTATTTTGCCTGTCAATAGCCTGGACTTAAGTCCAGAAACTTTCAGTATAGGTTGGAATACCACAGGCTATTCAATTGCCGAAATAAAGGTAAACTAGCTACTTGTAAACAATTTAATACAATGTAGTAGGAAAAATATATAATTGAGAACAAATTAAAGGGGATAATTTTTTGGGTAAACTTTCCCTTTAAAGGGAGAGTCTACACTAAAATTCTTAGTTTTTTTAAAAAATAAAGAACTCCTTTACTACCCATTCCCCAACTTTGCACAACCAACATTGTTATATTAATATACTTTATAACCTTTACACCTCTAAATGTCTGCCAGTTTCTGAGCCACTACAGACAGCCTCTTTTCACATGCTTTTATATTAGCTTTTCACAACAAGAGACTGCTAGTTTATGTGGGCCATATAGATAACATTGTGCTCTCTCCTATGGAGTTGTGCATGACACTGCACTAATTGGCTAAAATGCAAGTTAATAGATAATAAATAAAAAGTTATGTCATCAGGGGGCTATCAGAAGAGACTTAGATACAAGGTAATCACAGAGGTAAAAAGTATATTAATATTACTGTGTTGCTTATGCAAAACTGGGGAATGGGTAATAAAGGGATTATCTATCTTTGAAAACAATAACAATTATATTGTAGACTGTACCTTTAAGTAGGCAGATTTATATATCTTTAGGTTGTCCTTGGGGTTACTTTACAAAGTACTTACCATTTTCTCCTTTTTCTACCATGTTTGCATCAATGCACATTTGGAAATTCCTTATCAAAGATAGATAATCTCTTTATTACCCATTCCCTAATTTTGCATAACCACCACAGTTATATTAATATACTTTATTTTTTATTATTTTATTTTTTTATTTTATTGAGGACTTTCATACATGAGAAAATAAGAACAAACAAAGTGATAAAACATGTAGGCATAACAGACATATACTTATTACAATATCACATATATTGTCTAATATTCGTGGTGGTACTAGTAATGGAATTGTCCTCTATTTTTTTTTCCCTATTAACATTGAGTCCGACCGCTCTTGGGTCCACAAAATCTATGAGTAGATTGATTTAGGGATAATATTATAATGGTGTCCTTTAAGGACAAATCTATATTTAAACAAACTTAATTAGACTAACTTAGAACAATATGAACGGAAAAAGTTTAAAGTATATGGAATAAGGCCAAAACTGGACCAACCTTAAGTGTGCTGATAGGTACAAACTACATCTGAAGGATTTATCTGAGACAGTTTGATGAACATGGTGTATAATGGGGTCAAAAAATATTTTATAGTTAGGGGTAAATAAAGCTTATTTCTCTAAGATTTGTATCTATTGTGTGATAATATATTCTAAGCTTACTAAACTGCCACCTAGAGTTCGGAGAAGGAATCTAGCATCTTTATGTCAAAAATAAATTTTAGCTTTGAGATATTTGGGCATAAATACTCAATGTAAGTCGTCATGTTATCAGAGGTTATCTATGATTCGGCAGGCATCCGGTTTTACTAGTAATCATGTGATGGTGCTTTATGTATAATATAAATTGTTGTTATATCCCCCCCGCCATGGCCTCGGCTGCTGGCCACGAGGTGAAGTTTAAAGTAAAACTTACACATTTATGACATCATTAACATCTCTTATAGATTAACAAGAAGAGAGAGAATCTATGTCTATCTCCTGGTCGCTATATTGGACTAGTAAGCCAGAGATCTGGAAATTATGACGTAAGGATAATGCTTTAATATATCTCTAGAACTAGGAAATTAATATCTCCTAAGTTATAATATTTGTAGTTCCAATGTAGGGGTATATAGTAACACACAAAATAAGGTTAATGACAAAGGTTAGTCCCAACCAGGTAAACTAATACATATTGTACATTTCAATTATGATAGAAGAAAACATTTAAACATATTCGTTCCGTTCCAATCAAGCACTTTTATGCGGTATGGGTTTGAAATTCCATGTAACAAGAGCATGTAGAACAAAGATTAGTCCCAAACAAATTAGCTAATAGATATTATACATTTCAGCTATAATAGAGGAAAACGTATAAACATATTCGTGCCATTTTAGTTCAGCACTTTAATGCGATATGGGTTTGAGAGTCCATGTGAGAAGATCGTGTAACATATGTCCCAAAAGGAAAACAGTGAGGGCCTCTTTTTTTGCCTCCTGTGATTGAGATGCTTTGATGCAAAGGGGTATTTTGTCCAAGTTGGATCTGCAGTCTCTCATGTTTGATAGTTATTTTGGGAATAGGGATCACTGATGATCGAGTGTGGGTATGTTTGTTTCCTAGCTCACTGACCTGGATGTCTAAGACAGCTATACTTGGTATCGTGAGTGAATTCTGTGCTAGGCAGGTCAGATCTTCCATTAAAGCAGGTGTCTCAGCTGTCAACATTAGTTATTTTCTCTGCGCCCGTAGATATTCAGGAACTGGATCGTATGGTGATTGAAGAACAGCAGAGCTCTCTGCAGTGTTTGCAGATCTTGGTGGTATGTTGATGAGGGCATTGGCAGGATCCAGTGATGCGATGAAGGTCGGATCTGGCAGTAGTGAGATGTGTGGGGGGTTTTCAGCTGCACCGGGGCTCTTCGGCACGGCCAATGAGCTCAAATCAGCCAGTATCTTCTCTGTGTTCGGCTCTAAGGTTAAGGGCTTTATCATGGGAGGGATCCACATTTTACCTGAGGTGTAGGAGGGTGGTATGTGCTTGGTCGGTTCTCCATAGCCGGACGAAGACAGTTCACATGTAAATATTGTGGTCTCAGCATTTACTGCTGAAGCTATTGAAAATCGCTCCCATGCATCTGCTGGTAATGCTTTGTTGTATAAGGCTTGTAGAAGTTTTTCCAATTTCAGGTTATTGGACATCTAGTCAACTGAATGGAGTGTGATCCCACATGTCTGCTAGGTTTTTGACTCTCGCTGTGTACTGCTGTTCAGTTTTTGGCAGTAGATTTAAATGTCTGTTTTAGGATGTAGATTATATGGTCCAGAGATGGGCAGGAACCCTGGATCACCGGGGGGGGGGGGTGGACGACGACACTGCCTCTCAGTAACCCGCCGCTTTAGGCCTATTTCATCTGAGTCATAGCTTCAGGGTCATATAGACAACGAGTGTGGTCTCAAACTGTTCCTCTTGTTGTAAAGACAAGTTTTCTTAGTGATTCTACTTGAAATGAGTCTGTCCAGATCCACAATAGATCTGAAGGAGGTTTTCCTTCATGTTCTCATTCACAACAATCAATGTTTCTTTGTAAGATGTGTTTTTCACAACAAACATTATCAGTTGGGTGCCCTTTCATATATGGTATTGGTGGCAGCACTGGACACAGTTTCTTTTTGCTCATTTTCAGTTTACCTCTCTTGAGCTATCTATGGACCTGGTACGTCAATGGACGGGGAATTATGTGCAATTAGTTCTACAACTTCTAGATTCCTCAGCTAAACAATCTTTATTCTGATGGATAGACAATGCCCTTTTTGATCCTTGGGCATCTTTTTATTCATCCTGTTAGTGTCCTTAATTTGATTAAGGATATTAAATGGGAAAATTATTTTTGGTTAGTTTCAGAGGATGCAACATCCCGATATACAATTATAACTAAACAGAAATGAATACAAGAATTTAGTTCAATGCTAGAAGAATTTGGGGACCTTAACCATGATCACATTCAATTTATATTGGAGGTTATAGACTTAATACTAGATACAAATTATTTCTGGGTCAATTATGATTTTTACCTTCAGATTAGCATTACGGCGATGGGAACAAGTATTGCCCCAGCTATGCTAATTTATTTATGGCAGCCTGGAAGAATTCCTTTTTTTGGGGGGAGCATGGCTGTGGGCAAAACATTGTTACCAATCGCCGCTGTATAGATGATATTCTTTTTATCTGGAAGGAATCCCATATGGAATTAATCTTATTCCTGGAATACTTACAAATTAATGATTGAAATATTAGATTTTCCTGTGAATATAGGCAACAAAGGGTTAATATCTTAGATTTAGAAATATATGTGGAAAATCAGGAGATTAAAAACAAAAAATTACTTTAAAAAGTATTGTATTGGGTTAGATAGCTGTCACTTTAGGAGATGGGTTGATAATGTCCAAAAATCACAGTTTCACAGAATTAGATGTAATTGTAGTAACAATGAGGTAATTAAAGAACAAGTGGGAATATTAAAGAATAAGTTCTTAGAGAAGAATTTTAATAGAGATAATTTAGATAACATTATTAGTGATATTAGCCAATAAGGCGCTAGATTACGAGTGGAGAGCTAACAGTCACACGCTAGTAAAAAGGGGTTCATGGTGTTAGCATGCGTTGGGTTTTTCATTCATATTACAAGTTGAAAGTAAACACAATTGCTTGAGCGCAATTTATGTTAACCTGCGTTGGGTTAGTGCAACCTCAAACCTCTGGTTAACTCTTTCGTGAAACAAAAAAGTGTCACAAAACACATCAAAAATACATTACAAAGTACAGTTACATTCATAATAACACTATTAAAAAATATTTTTTACAAATATTGCACAAAAAAGTTATAAGGGCTCAAAGATATGATTTCTCAGGTGTTAGAAAAAATCTGTATATATTCTATACCTATATATAAAGGAAGAAAATTATTCCTCCCTTATAAAGAAAGGGAATACAGCACTCTTTAAATATTTAAAGGTTTTTAATTACCATTCATTTTAATCCAAAATATGTAGTTCCTTTTCAATACCCATTGTGACACAAATCAATCAAGCCTAAAAAAAACAAGTGTTAAATACTGCTGCATTGAAGTCAAGCAAGTGAGAAATTAACCTTACAGAACATTCATTCTAGGTTAAATGGCCACTGTAAGTAAATATTTTCTATGCCTGTTACTAACTAACTACCCCAAATACGCTTTTTATCAATAGCATTTCATTAACATATCTCTGCCGTATATCAGAAATCTTGTCTGCAAATTTAATTGTTTTCCAAACCCACTCCGTGGGTATCCTTTGCTCTGTACCAATCCGTGTACAATACCTAGGTTTCAAAATGGCGCTTTAAACACAAAGTAATTGGTTTAAGTATTTTGAACATGCAGTGCTGAAAATAGTGGGCAGGATAACGTGACATCATCGGCGAATAAAAGATATAACTTTTAGAACGTTATGAAACTGCGTTTTGGAGAAAATATAGGTCAGTAGGTTTTAATTAATGTTTATTAACTTTAATATGTTAGTTGTTTAGCTTAAAAATTATAACAGAAAGTAATCCTTTAACATAACAATATACAGAACCTACTTCCTAAACAGTACCCTGCGATGATCACTTAAGCCTATACACAAACAGATCGACCATTTCACATGATATCATATTAAACCATGAAGCACATTATGCAAACAGTACCCTTGTGTAGAGTCCTGCCATTATGGAGCAAAAAACTTGCTCTATTATTACTCTCCAGTTGGACAAGTTAAGGGCTGCAGTCCCTCTATTTGTGCTCCATGAGCTGTGTGTATGTATTGGTAATTGACTGCGGTAATCAACGACTGCTCCTTGGGGTCTATCCAGGTCAACAAGAAAAAAGAAATACAGAGAACTTTATACGTCAGGCACCTATTGCGAGGTCTGGTCACCAAGCTCCTGCTATGCCTTCATGGCCTCCCGTTAACGAGAGCTTGTGTCCATACGAGTTTGCTTTAATCACCAGCTTCTGACCCAGCCTCCTTAGCTTGGTAGCATCAAGGTTGTGTGTAAAGATTACACCTGGTTCTCTGATTGCTCTATTTCCTTCTCCAAAGTAGTTACACTGTTGCAGTGTCTGGAACGTAACAAAGTTCTTTGCTAGAACTAGAAGAGTTGGGAGCGTGTATGCTTTTTTAGTCAAGCTTGGAATTAGGGGTGTAAATAAATGTGTAACATAGAAGAATATCACTTAGAACTAAGTTTTGGTAATACAACATGAGGCAAATATGTAAATAAGATATGCTATACTAATTAAAGGTACTGTGAAGCACATAAGTAAGGATGTTGGAGAAAATATCCCTTTAAGAAAATGGATTTCAATTAAGTAGGATGGGCCTAAACAATACATAAGCACAAAAGGAATACCAAAGATGTGAACCCTGACGAAGCCCCAGTATGACATGTACAGAAGGGGTGAAATGCATATGTCATTGGCAGTACTATGAATAACTGATTCCCACTTTTGCTGCAGGAGTAAAGCTGTTTGAGAAACAACAGAACGCATTTAGAACAGCCTAACAAGCTGTATTTAATAGAGGCGGGGCGTTCTAGCAAAGAACTTTGTTATGTTCCAGACACTGCAACAGTGTAGCTACTTTGGAGAAGTAAATAGAGCAATCAGAGAACCAGTTGTAATCTTTACACACAACCTTGACGCTACCTAGCTAAGAAGGCTGGGTCAGAAGCTGTTAATTAAAGCAAACTCGTATGGACACAAGCTCTCGTTAATGGGAGGCCATGAAGGCATAGCAAAAGCTTGGTGACCAGATCTTGCAACAGGTGGCTGACGTATAAGGTACTCTGTATTTCTTTTTGATGTTCTCCTGTTGACCTGGATAGACCCCAAGGAGCGGTTGTTGGATACCTCAGTCTCTTACCGATACCTACACACAGCTCATGGAGCATAAACAGAGAGACTGCAGCCCTTAACTTGTCCGACTGAAGAGTATTAATAGAGCAAGTTTTTCGCTCTATAATGGCAGGACTCTACACAAGGGGACTCTTTGCATAATGTGCTTCATGGTTTAATATGATATCATGTGAAATGGTCGATCTGTTTGTGTATAGGTTTAAGTGATCATCGCAGGGTACTGCTTAGGAAGTAGGTTCTGTATATTGTTATGTTAACCTCGGATGAATGTTCTGTTAGGTTAATTTCTCACTTGCTTGACTTCAATGCAGAAGTTTTTAACACTTGTTTTTTTTAGGCTTGATTGATTTGTATCACAATGGGTATTAAAAAGGAACTACATATTTTGGATTAAAATTAATGGTAATTAAAAACCTTTAAATATTTAGAGTGCTGTATTCCCTATCTTTATAAGGGAGGATTCATTTTCTTTCTTTAAATCTCTCTCTCAAAATTGTGTTTTGATTTCTTAATTAGAGGGTTAGCACCACAAACCTGGATAAGGTCTTTATTATAATCAATTATCAAAAATAAAAAGAATGTAAGGCTTATCCTCTCTCCATTTTCAATTTATTCTATATATATATATATATATAAAAATATATGCATGAAAAGAGGACAAAACAAATCAAAGTGTGTAACCCCAAGATTAATAATCTAGATGTTAGATAGATGAACCGGCAGCTTAATACCCGGAAAAAAGACAAAAGTCAGGTCCCCACCTGACAGTGTCCTAGATCCAATAAGTAAGAAAATGTGAGTGAGAAGAGTGGTATTTGGGCGCACTGTTCACATGGAAGATTCTATATGACAGAGGACAAATTATGAACCAAAACAGAATATATGGGTTAATAATAAAAGTATCAACCCAAATCCTTTGTCGGTTACAGTATTCATATGCTCTATACAGAATAGATACAAAAATATGTAAAAATGTTCTTATTTAACCCGGTCAAGTCTCTTTTTTTAGAAAGTCCATAAGATGAATGGATTAATCCATACAACCAATAATCCAATTAGAAGTCAAATCTGTAAACAGGTCACCATATGTAAAATGCATTTTTTGTTCATAAAAAATCCATACATTAATTAAAGTGCCCACTTACTAGAAGTTACCCCAATCGAATGAGGTAAGTAATGTGCCCCTTCAGGAGTGTTGGTCTCCTTTAAGACAGCTGGTCTCGAATGTAGCAGTTCAGGTATTCACTTCAATGTCACCCCGGTATGGTAGAAAGACACTTCCTTCCTCCCCAGTCTGTTCTGCTTACTCCTCTCCACAGTCCCAAGTGGCAGTCATATTTAAAAACCTCAATCTGGTATGAGGTATCAGTTATAACATCTATTGAGAAGGTTTACAAATGCACAATTTCCCAATTGACACTCGTATATCAATTGTCTGCTCTGCGGTGGTGAATCAAAGTGCAAAGTCTCTCAAAAGAATAATCTCTTTACGCGTTTCAAAGGTGTATAAAATTGGTTACCTTCTTCTTCAGAGGTTTGATTGGGTAATCAAACCTCTGAAGAAGAAGGTAACCAATATTATTTCCGGATATTGTTGGCGCCAAAAAATCTTTCACTTACGTTGTGCGTCATACTTGGCGCCAAATTTTGCATTCGTTTTATACCCCATTGCTGTTTGTTTGCCTCTTGCCTTTTTCTATGTCAGAGGGCTATGCTGTTTGCATTTTTTCCCATTCCTGAAACTGTCATATAAGTAAATTGATAATTTTGCTTTATATGTTGTTTTTTCTTTTACATTTTGCAAGATGTCTCAATCTGATCCTGCCTCAGAAGTATCTGTTGGAACTTTGATGCCTGACATCAGTTCTACCAAAGCTAAGTGCATTTGTTGTAAGATTGTGGAAATTATATCTCCGAATGTCATTTGTAATAGTTGTCATGATAAACTTTTACATGCAGAGAATGTATCCATCAGTAATAGTACATTGCCAGTTGTAGTTCCTTCAACTTCTAATGTACATGATATACCTATGAATTTTAAAGAATTTGTTACTGATTCTATTCAGAAGGCTTTGTCTGCATTTCCGCCTTCTAATAAACGTAAAAGGTCTTTTAAAACTTCTCATAAAGTTGATGAAATTTCAAATGACCGACAACATAATGATTTATCCTCCTCTGATGAGGATCTATCTGATTCAGAAGATTCCTCCTCAGATATTGACACTGACAAATCTTGTTTGTTTAAAATAGAGTATGTTCGTTCTTTGTTAAAAGAAGTGTTAATTACTTTGGATATTGAGGAAGCTAGTCCTCTTGACATTAAGACTAGTATATGTTTAAATGCTGTTTTTAAACCTCATTTGGTTACTCCAGAGGTTTTTCCTATTCCTGATGCTATTTCTGATATGATTTCTAAGGAATGGAATAAGCCAGGTACTCTTTTTATTCCTTCTTCAAGGTTTAAAAAATTGTTTCCTTTACCAGCAATTTCTATAGAGTTTTGGGAATAGATCCCCAAAGTTGATGGGGCTATTTCTACTCTTGCTAAATGTACCACTATTCCTATGGAAGATAGTACTTCTTTTAAAGATCCTTTAGATAGGAAACTTGAATCCTATCTAAGGAAAGCCTATTTATATTCAGGTCATCTTCTCAGGCCTGCAATTTCTTTGGCTGATGTTTGCGGCTGCATCAAGTTGGAGAATTTAGCACAACAAGAATTGGATTCTGACATATCTAGCATTGTTTGCTTACTGCAACATGCTAATCATTTTATTTGTGATGCCATTTTTGATATTATCAAAATTGATGTTAAATCCATGTCTTTAGCTATTTTAGCTAGAAGAGCTTTATGGCTTAAATCTTGGAATGCTGATATGACATCTAAGTCTAGATTATTATCTCTTTCTTTCCAAGGTAATAATTTATTTGGTTCTCAGTTGGATTCTATTATTTCAACTGTTACTGGAGGAAAGGGTTTTTTTCTGCCTCAGGATAAAAAACCTAAGGGTAAATCTAAGGCTTCTAAACGTTTTCTTTCCTTTCGGCAAAATAAGGAACAAAAATCCAGTGACGTGTGGTGACATCAGAGGCTGGTGAGGCAGAGAGGTTAGATACATAATCAAACTGGTACTCCTAAACCACTCCAGATGAGCATAAGACACAAGACCCTGGTCAGTCCTTAGTAAAGATTTGATTATGTGTTTAACCTCTCTGCAGGGTTTAATAGAACATTTTCTATTAAACCCTGCAGAGAGGTTAAACACATAATCAATCCAGTACTCCTAAACCACTCTAGAGGAGCATGAGACACAACTACCTCAATCCCTGGCCAGGCGTTAGAAAAGATTTGATTATGTGTTTAACTTCTCTGCAGGGTTTAATAGAAGGATGAATCTGACAATTGGACACTACAGTCACCCACCCTGAGTATTATTTTTTTGTGTACAAATTTTTTTTCTTTTATCTTGCTGCTGTCAAGCATGCCATTTTGTGAAAATTGGACTTAGCAGTAGAATTTGCAGATTATGTTGTTGTTTACTTGAGGAGGTAGTGGTACAAGTATTTGTAAATATTTTATTTGTTTTGTGGACAGTAAGAAGAATGGGAAGAATGACAAATTTCCTAATGAGTTTTAATACCAGTTTGATTATGTGTTTAACTTCTCTGCAGGGTTTAATAGAAAATCTTGATATTTTATGTGATTGTGTTCATGTAGTGAGCCAGCAAGACCATGAAATACTTGATAATAATATACCAAGTATTTCACAGTCTTGCTGGCTGACTACATGAACACAATCACATAAAATGGCAAGATTTTCGATTAAACCCTGCAGAGAAGTTAAACACATAATCAAACCTGACTTACTCCCACATGTATAAACCATATCCACAGTTCTTAGCACAGAGCATACACAACTGCAAAATAATAGAATGTAGCAGACACCTGTGATGTATATGAGTCCCGAGAGGAATATAGGTTTTTTTGGAATGACACACTCTAATCTGCTGTTAATATTCAATGTTTAAAATAATAATAAATTAGGAGATAAGTGCTATAAAATTGTTAAAACACAAAAGTACTATAACAAGAAGAAACATAAGTTTGCACTGAGTGTGGATAAAAGTGGGCAGCCTACCTGAAAATGGCGCTGCAGTGCACACAGACACAGGGAACACAAACTCTGAATAAGTAAGAATTAGCCAGTGCCTGGTTTGCCATTAATAAAGAAATTACTATGCAGATATGGGAGCAAAGAATGATGTTATATATTTATGATCCAGATTCCAGACACAGTCCCCATAACATAACTTATCCGGTATAAGCCTTCCTTGCCTATTGCATACAGCAGCCACCACTTCACCATAGATGTGATCAGGATGATTAGCAAAGGCTCTCCGACATGACAGACTCGTTGGCCACAAGGTGAGGTCATGTCTGAGCCCTGAGGAGGAGAGCCAGGCTAATCACTCACTGTAACTGATCACATCTATGGTGGTGGTGGCAGCGGCTCAGAGCCATAACTGATAACAAAGATTTTTGAGCCTCAGTTTGACTAGGCTATAGGTGAAGATAAGATAAAATAAAGGCTGACTTTTCTTTACTTCTTGATTGTGAACTCATGGGACGAGATCTGTATCACAGTCACACTCATACACACATAGAGCTATATCTGTAACACACAGTCAGCTCTGGGTCAGACGCAGTTCTCTGCATCTCTCCTAAAAGTATTGGCTTGTCACCAACTAATGCTGTCTCCTTAATATAAGCATATTCTTCTCCTGGCTTGTAATATTCTCCAACATCCATTCTGAATACATACACAGGGCAGGACATATATTCTCTGATGGGCACTCAAGTAGTCAAATGGGGTGCAAGTCCTGGTTACTCCTTACCTGAGCTAAGGTAATGACAACCGGTCGTCACGAAGACTGACAGAGAGACTCTGTCACACTCCACCGCCGGGTCTACCCATGTGGCTCCATGTCCGCTCCCCCACTCCTCGGCTCCTCCTGAATCTTCTCCACGCCAGTGGCCAGACACCACACACAGTCCTCCTCCAGCCCAGGACCTCCTCCCTCCACAAACGCAGCTGCTGACTGACTCACTCACTGAGCGCACAGTGAGCACTTTGAATTTGAGCAGGCAGTGGCACGCAGTTGCAGCAGCAGCTCCCAGTCTCTTCCCGCCTGAACAACTAGCCTGGCGAGACGTCACTCTGTCAGTGCTGAATGCTGATTGGCTGAGTGATGTAGCTCATCATGGTGGCGGTTTTGAGAACCGCCTCCATTGGAGCTACTATGAGGGCCTGGCGAGTCACCAGTGGGTGGCGCAGCTCTAAGTAAGCAGAGCTCTGTTATTTTAGATCCATGTGGCGCAATTATTGGAGGGCAGCGGGCCAGCTCACTGCCTCCTAATTGCGCAACAATGGATGCTAACTTGCTAAAATGAATTTGGCTGCTGCGCAAGCACAGTAAAATAAAATAATAATGATGTGTGGGTAAAAATCGCCATGGGGGGTACCCTTGGTGCGGGGGTGGGCGGGGCCAAAAAAAATAGAAAAAAAATACTTTTTTTATTTTTAATAAATATTATTTAAATCTTTTTTTTCCCTGATTGGACAGGGGAGGCACTGCCTCCCCTGCCTCCTATTACTGCATTACTGCAAAAATCTAATCCTTCCCCCAAAGAATCTGTTTCCGAATGGAAGCCTTCCTCAAATTGGAATAAATCCAAGCCTTTTAAAAAACCAAAGTCAGCCCCTAAGTCCGCATGAAGGTGCGGCCCTCATTCCAGCTCAGCTGGTAGGGGGCAGATTAAGGTTTTTCAAGGATTTTTGGATAAATTCTGTCCAAAATCAAGGGATTCAGAGCATTGTCTCTCAAGGGTATCGAATAGGATTCAGAGTAAGACCTCCTGTGAGAAGATTTTTTCTCTCACGTATCCCAGCAAATCCAGTAAAAGCTCAGGCTTTCCTGAAGTGTGTTTCAGACCTGGAGCCTTCAGGGGTAATTATGCCGGTTCCTTTTCAGGAACAAGGTCTGGGGTTTTATTCAAATCTATTCATTGTCCAAAAGAAGGAAAATTTATTCAGACCAGTTCTTAAGTAAGAGTATCAACTTTCAAGATGGTGACTATAAGGACTATTCTGCCTTTTGTTCAGCAAGGACATTATATGTCTACAATAGACTTGCAAGATGCATACCTTCATATTCCTATTCATCCAGAACATTATCAGTTCCTGAGATTCTCTTTTCTAGACAAGCATTACCAATTTGTTGCTCTTCCATTTGGCCTAGCAACAGCTCCAAGAATCTTTTCAAAGGTTCTTGGTGCCCTACTCTCTGTAATCAGAGAGCAGGGTATTATGGTGTTTCCTTATTTGGACGATATCTTGGTACTAGATCAGTCTTTACGTTCTGCAGAATCTCACACGAATCAACTAGTGTTTTTTCTTCAAAAACATGGTTGGAGGATCAATTTACAAAAATTTTTCTTGATTCCTCATACAAGGGTCACCTTTTTAGGTTTCCAGATAGATTCAGTGTCCATGACTCTGTCTCTAACAGACAAGAGACATTTGAAATTGGTTGCAGCCTGTCGGCACCTTCAGTCTCAGTCATTCCCTTCAGTGGCTATTTGCATGGAAGTTTTAGGCCTCATGACTGCAGCATCGGATGCGATTCCTTTTGCTCCTTTTCATATGAGACCTCTCCAGCTTTGTATGCTGAATCAATGGTGCAGGGATTATACAAAGGTCTCTCCATCCGGATGTGTTTTCTTAGAATGTTCAGATGTGGGGTCTTCCAGAGATAGATTTCATGGTCTCTCATCTAAACAAGAAACTTCCCAAATACCTGTCCAGGTCCAGGGATGTTCAGGCGGAAGCAGTGGATGCGTTGACACTTCCTTGGTGTTATCATCCTGCTTACATTTTCCTGCCTCTAGTTCTTCTTCCAAGAGTGATATCCAAAATCATCATAGAACAATTGTTTTTGTTGCTGGTGGCTCCAGCATGGCCACACAGGTTTTGGTATGCGGATCTTGCTCCGATGTCCAGTTGCCAACCTTGGCCACTTCCGTTAAGGCCGGACCTACTGTCTCAAGGTCCGTTTTTCCATCAGGATCTCAAATCATTAAATTTGAAGGTATGGAAATTGAACGCTTAGTACTAAGTCATAGAGGTTTCTCTGACTCAGTGATTAATACTATGTTACAAGCTCGTAAATCTGTTTCTAGAAAGATTTATTATCGAGTTTGGAAGACCTACATTTCATGGTGTTCTTTTCATAAATTCTCTTGGTATTCTTTTAGAATTCCTAGAATTTTACAGTTTCTTCAGGATGGTTTGGATAAGGGTTTGTCTGCAAGTTCCTTGAAGGGACAAATCTGAACTCTGCTCTTTCAGTTTTATTTCACAGAAAGATTGCTAAACTTCCTGATATTCACTGTTTTGTACAGGCTTTAGTTCGTATTAAGCCCGTCATTAAATCAATTACTCCTCCTTGGAGTCTTAATTTGGTTTTGAAGGTGTTACAGGCTCCTCCGTTTGAGCCTATGCATTCTTTGGACATTAAACTACTTTCTTGGAAAGTGTTGTTTCTTTTGGCCATCTCTTCTGCTAGAAGAGTTTCTGAGCTATCTGCTCTTTCTTGTGAATCCCCTTTTCTTAATTTTCATCAGGATAAGGCGGTTTTGCGGACTTCATTTACATTTTTACCTAAAGTTGTGAATTCTAACAACATTAGTAGAGAAATTATTGTCCCTTCTTTGTGTCCTAATCCTAAGAATTCTTTGGAAAGATCTTTACATTCTTTGGATGTGGTGAGAGCTTTGAAATATTATGTTGAAGCTACTAAAGATTTCATGAAGACTTCTAGTCTATTTATTATATTTTCTGGTCCTAGGAAAGGTCAGAAGGCCTCTGCTATTTCCTTGGCTTCTTGGTTAAAGCTTTTGATTCATCATGCTTATTTGGAGTCGGGTCAGGCCCCGCCTCAGAGAATTACAGCTCATTCAACTAGATCAGTCTCCACTTCGTGGGCTTTTAAGAATGAAGCTTCAGTTGATCAGATTTGCAAAGCAGCAACTTGGTCCTCTTTGCATACATTTACTAAATTCTTCCATTGTGATGTATTTGCTTCTTCAGAAGCAATCTTTGGTAGAAAAGTTCATAAGGCAGCTGTTTCAGCTTGATTCTTCTGCTGATGTTTTATGTTTTTCTTTTCATTATGAGAATAACTTTTATTTTGGGTTGTGGATTATTTTTTCAGCGGAAAATGGCTGTTTTTTATTTTTATCCCTACCTCTCTAGTGACTCTTGAGTGGAGTTCCACATCTTGGGTATTGATATCACATACGTCACTAGCTCATGGACTCTTGCCAATTACAAAAAACATAATTTATGTAAGAATTTACCTGATAAATTAATTTCTTTCATATTGGCAAGAGTCCATGAGGCCCACCCTTTTTATGGTGGTTATGATTTTTTGGCATAAAGCACAATTATTTCCAACTTCCTTTGTTGATGCTTTTTACTCCTTTCTTTATCACCCCACTTCTTGGCTATTCGTTAAACTGAATTGTGGGTGTGTTGAGGGGTGTATTTATAGGCATTTTGAGGTTTGGGAAACTTTGCCCCTCTTGGTAGGATTGTATATCCCATACGTCACTAGCTCATGGACTCTTGCCGATATGAAAGAAATTAATTTATCATGTAAATTCTTACATAAATTATGTTATATACATATATATATATATATATATATATATATATATATATATATGTATTTATGAATAAATAGAACATATTCTATATGAAGAACTTTGGAATGTGAAATTTTCATATTTTCATGTCGGGTTAGCACACTTGAGAGTCTGGTTGTAGTGAAGAAATTCAGCTGAACCCTGAGATTTTCTCTAGTGTCGCTCAGCAATATGGGAACATTTGCATAGGTACCGTGTCAGAGGAGTATGCCAAGTCTGAGAATGAGTGTGGGATTTCCGAGCCAGAGGCCAGATTTTCATGGACCAATGTAAGGTTGGAATTATGGTGGCAGATAGATTGGTCAGGGTAAGAAAAGGAGAAGATGGGAGAGAGGAGGGGTTTGAAAGAGTTAACTGCTGATCTAATGACTTGATGCTTCTGTAAAGTTTGGTGTGAGTTGTAGAAGGAGGGAGAGTTGTAGGGAGGGATGTGATGTTGCATGTGAGGAGATGATGGTCAAACAAATGACTTGATGCTTCTGTAAAGTTTGGTGTGAGTTGTAGAAGGAGGGAGAGTTGTAGGGAGGGATGTGATGTTGCATGTGAGGAGATGATGGTCAAAAAAAGGAAAAGGGGAGTTTGTGAAGTTTGAGAGAGACATTGATAGCTAAAAATCAGGTCAAGGGAGTGACTGTCTTTGTGAGTGGGAGTCAGTAAAATACCTTCACCATCTCCTTGTCTATTACCAGACCTAGGAGTGTGGCTGAAGTGAAGGCCCCCATTTGACAGTGCAGCAGTGGATGCTGTTTCTGTAAGAGCCAGAAGGTTGAGAGAGTGGGAGATAAAGAGGTCATGGATAGAAGTGAGAATTTTGCAAATAGAGTGAGAGTTCCACAGTGCACAAGAGCAGAGGGTGGTGGTTTTAGATACAAGAGGAATGTGATTAAAGTAACAAGAATTTTGTTTTCCAAGTCTATTGAAAGGCACACGTTGTGCAATGCTAGAAGGTTGTGGGGGACCAGGATTAGGGGAGATGTCACCAGCAGCTAGTGTGAGCAAGAGTGGGAGTGACATGAGATGATATGCAGATTTGCAGTAATGAGACTGTTTTTTGGATGAGGTGCAAGGGGGAGATGAGAGTGTTAAGGAATGTGTGAAGTTCTTGAAAACAAAAGAGTTGGGCTAATGAACAGTGCAGGTGGTGAGAGGGAAGGAGTAATGGAATAAGACAAAAGGTAGTAAAAAGGATTGTGATCACTTGTGAGTTGCTATTGATAAAAGTAGAAGTATATGTTTTAAGTATTTATGATTTCTGAATAAACAATTTTAGTTTCCTAAGGACACAATTTAGATTTAAAGGGACAGTCAAGTCCAAAATAAACTTTCATGATTCAAATAGGGCATGTAATTTTAAACAACGTTTCAACTTACTTTTATCAGCAATTTTTCTTTGTTCTCTTGGTAGTCTCTTAGTGAAAACTAAACTTAGGTAGGGCCATATGCTAATTTCTTAGACCTTGAAGGCCACCTTTTATCTGAATGCATTTTGAAAGTTTTTCACCAATAGAGGGCGTTAGTTCATGTTTCTCATATATATATATATAACATTGTGCTCACGCACGTGGAGTCAGCACTGATTGCTAAAATGCAAGTCTGTCAAAAGAACTGAAATAAGGGGACAGTTTGCAGAGGCTTAGATACAAGGTAATCACAGAGGTAAAATTTTTATTATTATTACTGTGTTGGTTATGCAAAACTGGGGAATGGGTAATAAAGGGATTATCTAACTTTTTAAACAACAAAACTTGGTGTTGACTGTCCCTTTAATCAAATGTCATCTTTTATAATTCTTATTGGCTCAGGTTTTAAAAATGTTAAAATTTGGGCACTCGGGGATCTTGCTTGTTTCATCTGTTCCTGTTTCAAACAAATTAAGTTTAATTTGGTACTAGACTTCAAACATTTAAACGAGTTATAGGAATATGGAAGTTAATAGTACGTGCCTGGTGCCAATCTATCCGATAACACAGAGGCTGATTGGAAGATAATCTCGGTGCACATAGTGCCAATCTCAGCATTAAAACAGGCTACACCAGCTGCTTTTAAACGTCTCAGTTGTATACTGTGGTATTGACTGTTTGTCTGTTTAAATGTAATCAAGGTAACTCATTTAAAAATGGAATCCATTCATGTAATAATGTTTTCCTTGGTAGTGGGCAGGCATCATAGATCTAAAGTGCCTTACCTTACTTTCCCTTCTATTTTAATCTTATAAAATTGCATAAGTTTACTGTGGAATATTTTTATTTTCTGTTTGTGGCCTTCGCCTTTGGCCCAATCACTGCTCCTAGTCCTTGCTGCCATCTGCCAAATACCAGATCCCCTATTATCTCAATGACCCCTTACCTAGTCTATAAATTGGTAGAAGTTTTGCCAGCAGAGGGGGCACCCTTTCATTCCATCATGGTGATTTTGTCTGGCAGGTCAACCAATTCAGTATTTCGTTGGTGCTTTCAAACTGTTGTGTGGACTGTTTTAGTTAAAGGGACAGTCTACACCAAAATTTTTCTTATTTAAAAAGATAAATAATCCCTTTATTACCCATTCCCCGTTTTTGCATAACCAACACAGTTATATTAATACACTTTTTACCTCTGTGATTACCTTGTATCTAAGCCTCTGCAGACAGCCTCCTTATCTAAGTGCTTTTGACAGACATGCAGTGTAGTCAATCAGTGAAGACTCCTAAATAACTTCACGGGAGTGAGCACAATGTTATCTATATGACACACATGAACTAGTACTGTCTAACTGTGAAAAAACTTTCAAAATGCTCTGAGCTAAGAGGCGTTTTTCAACGGTTTAGAAATCAGTTTGAGCCTAGCTAGGTTTAGCTTTTCAAAAATACCACTAAGGGAACAAAGAAAATTTGATGATAAAAGTAAATTTGAAAGTTGTTTAAAATTGCATGCTCTATCTTAATCATAAAAGTTTAGT
Organism: Bombina bombina; assembly: GCF_027579735.1. Lineage (NCBI taxonomy): Eukaryota > Metazoa > Chordata > Amphibia > Anura > Bombinatoridae > Bombina > Bombina bombina. Next base: position 173,048,129 of record NC_069503.1, on the reverse strand, counting down.
TTTGACTTTAATTAAATCATTTACTGGTGGGATTCTTTTGGTCTATTTCATCAGTTTGTAGACTAATTTTGACAGCAAAGAGACCTCAAAGAGACCTCAAAAACAACTTTGTTGTTTACAAAATTTCTTTACATAAAAATTCTTGGGCAAACTTAGCTCATATGCTAAAAATAACATTCACCTAGATTACGAGTTTCACGCTAAACAGGGTGCGAAACTAAGTTGCGTTATTTCACCCTCCATATCGCTGCCATTACGAGTTACTGAAAAGCCTCCTTGTGTGTGCGATATGGTGGTGTTAAGCTACATACCGCACAAAATAGAAGGGCTGATTTGACGTGCTCGTGCATGCTTTCCCCCCATAGACATCAATGTAGAGAGAGTGTTAGAAAAAAAGCTAACACTTGCGATTGCAGAATGAAAAATCTCTGTAACGCAACCCCATTGATGTCTATTAGGAAAGAAAAGTTACGTTTATTAGGAAAGAAAAGTTACGGGCGAAACGCGTCAGAAGCACGGACGCTGTTTTAGCATAAACTCTGTGGTTAATATTAGCTTAAGAGAGTATTTACATGAATAAATCAAAGTACTAATCAATGATATTTACGTAAATAACAGTAGGAACTATAAGGGGCTCTAAAGGTCAGAAGCTATCACCAACTTACGGTGAATATATTTAGTGTGACAGGACAGCTATGCACTAAAAAGAGCTATAACACTAGTAATTGTGATATTAATTTAGCGTGACAAGATGGCTTAATATAGATTACGTTAACGATATTCCTGTTACAACCTTGCTTATCAAACCGAGTATATTATGCTAAGATGAGCGGGGAAGTATAAGATGACATTTTAATCGCATTAACAGACTGTATATACCCAGTGTAACAGGATACCTATATACTGACAAGAACCACAATACTACTAACTGTGGAATAATTTAGTGTGATAAGAAGGCCTAGTAGCGATGACATGAACGCTATGCCTGTTATATCTTTACCAATTCAACTAAGCAGAGTATGTTAAGGTGAACAGGGAATCATAGACGTGAATCTAACAGCATTGACGGATTGTATATTAGAAACACTAGGGGGGCTCTTACACCAAGTAATTCTAACTCACTATTACAGACTCCGGCGTGATCGATACAGTGTATCCATATTAATTGACCCGAGAGTTAACAACTAATATATTAGGAGAGATACAATTACAACAATACTTAACCGATTAATATACAATACTAAGTATCTATATGTACTCATATTGGCTGTAATCAAGGGTTAGCTAGCCATTAGTCACTTTGGATATTACGATGTATTATACAATTCATTTTTAGTAAATGTTGAATTAGATGATCAGGACCGTTAAAGACACTTGATAATAACTGCAATCACCTATCCAATTGGCACTTTATTGTCACAATTGCCCCATATTAAGTTACATCTGTTGACTATCATACAAATACTTATAAGGCGTGAGACAAGTGTCTAACGCAAGTAACTAGTTATCAGCCTTGGCAATAAAATTACAACTGTCCCACAATTATAAGGACACTTAATATCTAGAACCGGACCAAGACAGTAATAACTGCTACATAAGTATTATTACAACTGAATTTCCAATAGATGGTACATGAGAATATACCAATTCCACGGTTTTTAGTGACATAGGGAAGGCTATCAAATTTATTCGTATTAAGTATACAATAAAACTGGCCCAACGTCAGACCTGACAACATTCGAATGTGCACAGACTAAGACCGTAAATTCCTACAGACTGCTATTCATTAGTGTCATACTTCTAATTCAACCTACTTAGATCAAGTGTAACCAATATACTTTAACATTCAATAAATCAACATATACTACACTTGCTAAATATAGTGCTTGGGCACAGAACTGTAGAATCAATCACGTGTTTAAACATAACACATTAGCCTACTACTTACCCACTTATATATAGCTGCCAATAAAGCTATCAACCCCGCTTTTTCCCAATTTTCCACGCCAGTGATATATCCTGACCGTTTATGATAATTGGTGATTTTTCAAGGTATTGCATCTGAATATTTGACAGTCAGAATTTTTTTACCTGAGATCACATATTAAACAATATATCTCACAAGGTACTCAGTGGTATCTGAAATTTAGGTCTAAATATTAACTAGTTGCTTTAACAACTATACTCTCTATAGTGCTTTACAATAGTGTATTATCACACATATTAATATTAGAGGGTGTAAATAACTGTCGACAAGGCCGGGTTTAACTAACCAATTTCACCCTCTCACAATTATTAACCTATGACCTCAGAGTTTAGATATTTTAAATGTAAGTATGTTGTGTTAGAGTGTTCACAATTTTAAATTATTGAAATAAAAGTGATGTTTTAATTTAGGAATACCGCTAACTTCTGAGTCTGGGCATAAGAGTGCTATATGCATACTTCTTTGTGGGTAATCTTATCCCCTATTCCTAGTGTTCAATTAATCTATGCAGAGCACCAACCCACACAATAATTAACAGTGGATTACAGCACATTTGTATATTTTTAAATCAAGTGTGACCACAGTACTAAAAATTGCCTATTTAAATAGTGCCATTGTCACTTCTCTTCTCTTTGTAAGGTACAGATATAATCTCAAGAATTAGCATCATGCCGATACATTAGATAATACTCATATTAGCCAAACTTTTCTGTTCTTCATTTTAAAAGATTGTTGTGTCATCGGAAACACCTAGGTCCACTTATAGGACCTCATTCTCAAAAGTATATGGATGACACCAAGCTCAAGCCTAGATAGTGTCAGTTATCATTGTGTAAAATAAACTGAATAAAGGGCTACGTCCTCACATCATTTAGGTATCTCATCAAATACAGTAGGATATTATCAATAAGCTTTCTGCAATGAAAATTACTCCGATAAAGCTATAAATCATAGGAATACGCCCATAGTCAAGGGACGCTTAGTAGAGTAAGATAAACATCCTAAATGTAACATATCTCAGCCTAATGTCACTATCCCTTTAAGAAATCCTTCTCTGACTGCTGCATTTGGGCAGTATTCACATTCAGCTTGCCTGCCTGCCTGCCTGCCTGATTAATCATTCATGTACCTGATTACCTCAGCCTCTTTTTAAGCCTTCTCAGGTCTAATGTGCCTTGCATTAACATTGAAGTTGTGATCCTGAACAACAGAGGTCTGTGACTGTTTCCTGTATGAATTTACCAACTATTTCAACCTATAGCATTTTCTATTCCAATGCCTAAAATCATCAAATCGCAAGTATCCAAATAATTCCATTTTCTGTTTCCTGGACACTGCTACTTAACAAACTCAGAACTTTATTATAAATCAAGCATACTTTTGGTTATCTTCACTCTCTAATTACAACAGCATCTTACTCAGAACTTTATAACTATTTCTCTGCTACAAGTTGTCATTGCTGAAATATCCTGCTGCAAATATGTTAACATATTCTGAACTCTGCATCTATGTGTTCAATTAAAAGCTTTCATGTGATTCTCCAAAATATGTTCAAACAGTAATTGATGCCTTAAACTTAACTTTCACCTGTGCTGCTCTGCTAATTACTGACATACAGCTCTTTATAATAATATGTACTGTGAACCTGCAACAAACCAAGTTTGCATCTAAATGCACAAACATTAATTAATGCCTAAACTTGCAGCTTGTCTAAGTACCTGTGCAGCTGTGCTTTAACTCTGACATACAGCTTTATATAATATTATGTACTGTGAACCTGCAACAAACCAAGTTTGCATCTAAATGCACAAACAGTAATTAATGCCTAAACTTGCAGCTTGTCTAAGTACCTGTGCAGCTGTGCTTTAACTCTGACATACAGCTTTATATAATATTATGTACTGTGAACCTGCAACAAACCTTAGTTTGCATCTAAGTGTCAATCTTTTACCAGATTACTCTGAAGCCTGAACATTCCACATTGCTATATTTTTTCTCTCATTGAATCCTGCAGTTACTTCTATTAACTAACTATAAGTCACAGTGAACTCAGAATATATTGTATACAAATGTTGCACTCTCCATTTATTCTACAATAACTTCTAGCAACTATGAATCACAGAATATCATCTATCCACGTCCAGGATACTCTTCCCCGGGTCAGGGGTCGGTGTCTTCAAATCCCTACCACTGCCCCGAGGGTCTGTGTCCTGAGCGCATGTACACCGGATCATGACACTAAATAAATAAGTGGTAAGGAGCTTAATTGTAGACATTATAGCCTTCCTTAATATTAAGGGTCTGTAGAGCCTATCAGCGTATACATGAGAGAAAGCTTTAGTCAGGGCTCTTCAGACTGGGCAAAGACTACAAAACTCTGCCAATAAAGTAATGCGGAGGATAGGTTACTCATCCCTTACCGCATTAAAGGGGAGGGGGGGAGGCGGGAGAGTGGAGAGGAGACTAATATATTTCTCACCAACTGCCAACCTGTTTAATAGATAGGTAAACATTCTGATGAAGTCAAACTTTAAACGTATAAACATAGATACATTAAACATAACAAAGTCCATGTAAATATTAGCACTTTCAGTAGTGGTTATTTCAGGAATGTTTGAAAATTATGCTGTAACTGATATATTCTGACTGCACTAAAAGCGTTAGGATATCAATGTATTAGGTAAACATAATCTCAGACTAGGCAAAGGGATACTAGCTAATTCAGATTCACATTTATGTGTAAGGAGAATGAAAAAAAAATACAAAGTCCCCCAACAGTAAAAACCACCACCCAACCAACCCCCCAAAATAAAAAAAACCTAACTCTAAAAAAACCCCCTAAATTACCCATTGCCTCTAAAGGGGCATTTGTATGGGAATTGCCCTTAAAAGGGCATTCTGCGCTTTTTCATTGCCCTTTAAAAGGGCATTTAGTTTTTTTCAAATGCCCAAACCCTAATCTGGAAAATAAAACACCCCAAAAAATAAAAAAAATTACTTAACACTAACCCCAGAATATCTACTCACGGTTGCTGAAGTCCGGACATCCAGGCAGCGAGAAGTCTTCAGGTGGCGACATCTTCATCCATCGCAGGGGCGTCTTCTATTTTCGGTGGTGCAGAGCAGAGCGGCGAAGACATCCAGCGCGGAATGTCCTCTTCATACGGTCCCCGCCGTAAACTGAAGCTTCAATGCAAGGTAGCCGTTTCAAAATGGCGTACCTTGCATTCCTATTCGCTGATTTGATTCTTCAAATTCAAATCAGCCAATAGGATGAGAGCTTCTAAAATCCTGTTGGCTGTTCAAAACAGCCAAAAGGATGAGAGCTACTGAAATCGTATTGACTGATTTGAACAGTTTATTGTAGGCTAGGGGGGTGTTTTTATTTTCATAGGGCTATTAGATTAGGTGTAATTGTTTTTATTTTTGATAATTTCGTTTATTTTTTTTGTAAGCTTAGTGTTTTTTATTTTTCGTACTTTAGTGTTTATTATTTTTGTAATTTTAGATTCTTAATTTTTTTTTATTTTTATTTTAAATTTTCTTTTTATTGAAGAAACAAAACACAGTATTACATACATGGCAAATAAGGTACAGATATAATCTCAAGAATTAGCATCATGCCTATACATTAGATAATACTCATATTAGTCAAACTTTTCTGTTCTTCATTTTAAAAGATTGTTGTGTCATCGGAAACACCTAGGTCCACTTATAGGACCTCATTCTCAAAAGTATATGGATGACACCAAGCTCAAGCCTAGATAGTGTCAGTTATCATTGTGTAAAATAAACTGAATAAAGGGCTACGTCCTCACATAATTTAGGTATCTCATCAAATTCAGTAGGATATTATCAATAAGCTTTCTGCAATGGAAATTACTCCGATAAAGCTATAAATCATAGGAATACGCCCATAGTCAAGGGACGCTTAGTAGAGTAAGATAAACATCCTAAATAAATAAGTGGTAAGGAGCATAATTGCAGACACTATAGCCTTCCTTAATATTAAGGGCCTGTAGAGACTATCAGCGTATACACGAGAGAAAGCTTTAGTCAGGGCTCTTCAGACTGGGCAAAGACTACAAAACTCTGCCAATAAAGTAATGCGGAGGATAGGTTACTCATCCCTTATCGCATTAAAGGGGAGGGGGGGAGGCGGGAGAATGGAGAGGAGACTAATATTATATTTCCCACCAACTGCCAACCTGTTTAATAGATAGGTAAACATTCTGATGAAGTCAAACTTTAAACGTATAAACATAGATACATTAAACATAACGAAGTCCATGTAAATATTAGCACTTTCAGTAGTGGTTATTTCAGGAATGTTTGAAAATTATGCTGTAACTGATATACTCTGACTGCACTAAAAGAGATAGGATAGTAATGTAGTAGGTAAACATAATCTCAAACTAGGCATAGGAGTACTAGCTAGTTCAGATTCCCATTTATGTGTAAGGAGAGTTAATTCAGATTAACAATGCTTCATCAAAAGCACCATCCCCTACTGAATATATATATATAATGCTAGGATCTAGTTTTAAAAAAAATGAAACATTTAAAACATCTCCTCGCAGCACAGAATCACACAATAGTCAATAAAAAAAAAAAAAAAAATGCTTCAGGAATGTTTGAAAGTCATGCTGTAACTGATATACTCTGACTGCACTAAAAGCGTTAGGATATCAATGTATTAGGTAAACATAATCTCAGACAAGGCAAAGGGATACTAGCTAATTCAGATTCACATTTATGTGTAAGGAGAGTTAATTCAGATTAACAATGCGTCATCAAAGACACCATCCCCTGCTGATTATACATATAATGCTAGGATCTAGTTTAAAAAAATGAAACAAAACATCTCCTCACAGCACAGAATCACACAGTAGTGAATAAAAAATGCATGTAGACTTCAGCAAATATATGAAAGAAGCAGTCGATATATAAGAAGTAAATAACTCAGTGGCGTCACTAGGGGGGGGGCGGGGGGCGGGCCGCACCCGGGTGACAATGTTGAGATGCATAGATTTTTTGTTTATTAGAGGGGCAGGCATTTGTGAACATTGGTGGGACTGGGGAAGTTGTAGACACACAATTTTTTGCCCCTTGAGCCAGTGCTGCAATTTCAACAAATAGTTTTCCCGGCTGCTTTTGCTTGTTTGTACTTTGCTTCTCCCCTGCCCAATTTCGCTATGAATGTTTTGGGCATGTCGTGGGGCTTGCAAAGTTGTGCTGCTAGCCTAAACCTGACTGCCTATCTGTGCTCACTGCTCAGTGACATGTGGAGCAGTGGAGTCACTCACTGCTGTGCTGTCTCTCTAAACGGGAACTGGCAAATCATGAGGGGATGCCTGGCACCTGACCGCATGACTGTTTGACACTGTCTTTAAAGTGAAGGAGCCACGTATGATGCCCACCAGACCATTACGGTTACGGTGCACTAAGTGCACACTGAACAGGTAGGAGGGTGGGCGGGGGTCTGGGGGTGGGCAGAGTGCAGAGGTGATTGGCCATAAGAAGCGGTAGGCACGCGGCCCGGGGCTGTGCACTGACAGGCTTGGAACAGAGTTAGAGAGCAGAATTTTCATAGTTTGCGCCTAAACCTTTTCTTTAGTGATTTATTTTTAGAGTGCTCTGTTTATCTTTCATTTGATGCTCTGCTGAGCCAGGGAGCAGCTCTAGGCATGAGCTTCATAATTAATGCAGTGCAGTTTACATATTTTGTAAGTGTTTGTCTGAGTTTTTGTGTGTGTGTGTCTAAGTGTGTTTCCGAGTGTTTGTGTGTGCATCTGAGTATGTTTTTAAGTGTGTCTGAGTGTTTGTATGTGTGTGTGCCTGTGTTTTTGTGTGTGTCTGCTTTCTGGGGGGGGGGGGGGTGACACCATAACTTACCGCACCGGGTGACACAAACCCTAGTGACGCCACTGAAATAACTTTCTGCAATAAATACACAGTAGTAACAAATATTTCTAGGCAACTAAGGAATTACAACTGTTAACACTAAATCTCCATTAGTTCTACCCATAATATAAACAGTAAGAGGAGTCAATTACACGATCTGCACATTTTTTCCGATATTATTCTTCATGAATGCAGATTCAGTATTTTCAACTATAACATAGTTAACTAATGAGTCCAAGTATTGAACTTAAATAGGAGCGTAAAGGGTATGCAGAACGTTATTATAATCCAGAACAGTTGGCATCCACTGCCACTACATGATTTTCACCCAACTCCGGTTTTTATGCTGGCACAGCCAGACTTTTCCAGGGCCCTGAGAAAAGCAGCACAAACAAATGCATAGTGGAGCGACTGCATTGCAAGTCCAGACAGTGGAAAGAGAGAGCCCACTCGGCAGGGCAGCCCTCCTCTGGGGTTGGAACCTCTTGTCTAACACTCTCCACAGCTGTTCCCTCCTGAAGGCACATACAAATTCCATCTAAGTCGCGAGCACCAACTGTACCTCCCAGGTCAGAGGAATATGGTGAATGATCGTTTTTATCACGTGCTGGAGCAATTTTTAAAGGTTAGGTTGTCCCCGGTAGAAGGTGTTGGGTAGAAGTCCCCTGGTGAACACTCATGTGCATGTCCGGAGCCTCAGCGATTCCTGCACAAGATTCGGCGCTACCTTCTTCCTCATCTTGGTGTGCAACGATCGAGATAAATCAGTCTAGTCTGTTTTCGATGTTGCGGTCATACTGTTTAAAAATACTGCATTGTGCGTCCAGTTACTTTGGCGGTTAGCTCCGCCTCCCCTTCTTAATTTTTTTCGTAGTGTTAGGTACTGTTTGTTATTTAGATATTTTAATTGGTAGTATTTTTTATTAGAATAGTAAGGTTAGGTTAATTTATAGTTTAATGTTAGGTTTATTTTTATTTAACAGGTAAGTTTTTATTTATTTAAATATAGTTATATTGTAATTTTAATTTAAAGTTAGGGGGGTGTTAGGTTTAGGGGTTAATAGTTTAATTTAGTGTTTTGCTATGTCGGGGGGGCGGTTTAGAGGTTAAAAGCTTCATTTAGTGGCGGAGATGTGGGAGGCCAGAGGTTTAGCGGTTAATAGGTTTATTTAGATGCAGAGATGTGGGAGGCCGGAGGTTTAGGGGTTAATAACTTCATTATAGTAGCAGTGATGTCGGGGAGTGGCGAAATAGGGGTTAATAACTTGTTTATAGTGGCGATGACGTCGGGAGCGGCAGATTAGGGGTTAATAAATGTATTTAATAGTCGCGATGTGGGTGGGCGGCAGATTAGGGGTTAATTGGTTTAATATAGTGTTTACGATGCGGAAGGGCGGCGATTTAGAGGTTAATAGGTAGTTTATGAGTGTTAGTGTACTTTGTAACACTTTAGTTATGAGTCTTGTGAAGCATTTTTGTGGCACCAAACTCATAACTACTGGTTTCAGATGGCGGTACGGATTGTGTCGGTATAGGCTGTGTAAGGGTTAAGGCAGCTGTCTGTGCCTTTAAGCACCTGTCTATTTAAAGCACCTCCTACCTATGCACATTGCTGCTTTATTGAGTTACCTTCCTGGTACAGCCTGTGGACGCAACTCTCCATTGACTATAGCTGGCTTCTGCAACTATCTACTCCTGCGATCTGACATTCTAACAGAAAACATTCAAGCTGTAACTAACCTGTTTACTTCTCCTCTGCTCAGGGCACAACCTCAGGTAGCGCTACTCAGCCTCTACACTCAGCTGTGTCTGTGCGGTACACGGTGCCGCATACGTCATCAGACACAGCCGACAGCTTCTCTCCCTGCCTGTCAGTTCCAGCACTTGCCGCGCTCACACAACTCTGCATCGGGTTAAAGACCTTGGAAACCCAGGACTTCACAAGTGGCAACCGGAACAATCCTACAACAACTACAGGTCAGGACTTTAATTGACTTTTAGCTTACAAGTGTTTCCTCAGCTGTTTCTGAATATCTGCTACGAGTGTTGCCTTGTCATATTACGCTGTCCCAATTTAAGTTTTCCTTTACTGTTGTGTTTTCCTGCCACCCTAATAGACTGAATAGAGTGAAACTCCAATTTATCTATTCAATTCTATTTTTTGGCATAAACTAACGTACTAGGGAATCCTGGGAAATCCTCCCCAGGATTACCTAGCCTACAGCAAAACCTTTACAGCCTTTTTAGGAACCTTGTCATTACATAATAAAGCAGCCAAAAGAAAATAAAGGTTTTGCTGTTTGCATCAATCAAGTGTGTTTGATACAAACTATATATTGTCACTATGGATCAAGACCCACTCAGTGACAGGGTACAAGTTTTGTCCGATAGATTGGATGCATTATCAGGTTCATTTCATGAACTACAAATTGAGAATCAGGCCTTGAAAGCCTGTTTAAGGGAGGTACTAGCCCCCAAGCCTATTACTCATGAACAAACCCCTGAACCCCTGGTCTCCCCTCCTGAGAAATTCTCTGGAGACAGGGCACGTTTTAGGGAGTTTAGAAATTCTTGTTTGCTGTTATTTGACCTGAAGCCACGTACTTACCCCACAGAAAGGGTCAGAGTCTTAACAGTCATTTCATACCTAAGGGGTGAGCCCAGGGCTTGGGCCGACTCCTTTTATGAGAGCCAAGATCCAGTATTGGGGTCTCTATCAAATTTCTTTAACCAAATGTCGGCACTATATGACGATCCTTTCAAGCAGGTCTCTGCCGAAAACGCTCTCAGATCTCTAAAGCAAAGGAAAAATCCAGTGGAAAACTATATTACGCTGTTCAAAATCTCAGCACGTGATTCAGGTTGGAATGAGGTATCTCTCAAGACACAATTCCGTCTAGGGCTATCCGAGGAGATAAAAGATGAACTGTCACGTATTGGTATCCCTGACTCTCTTGAGGAATTTTTTACGCTCACTATCAATATCGATAGACGCCTCAGAGAACGTCGTAATGAAAAAGCTTCTAGCTCTAAGAATTCCTTTCCTACCCCATCCTATCAGGTGAAAGAAAGTCCACAACCTATGGATATTGGTTTTATGAAGGGGCCCCTCACCCCCCAAGAAAAAGCAAGGAGGAAATTACATAGTCTATGCATGTACTGTGCCTCCCCCTCTCATGAAGTGAAGGACTGCCCAGTACTAGCTAAAACTAAGAAGGGTAGGTCATTTCCCTCTTTAAATACTTATATGTTAAAGACGATCAAAACCACTTACATAACTATCCCAATTCTTTTACAGTGGGACCACTTTCAGATATCCACTGAAGCTCTTATTGACACAGGTTCTTGTAGAAATTTTGTTCATCTTGGCTTTGTGAAAAGAAATAAAATACCTATTGTGTGCAAAACTAATCCAGTCTCTGTGAAGGTTATTGATGGGTCTCTGCTTGCTTCTGGGCCTGTTTCGCACCAAACCGAACCTCTTCAGGTAACTGTTAACAACACTGTAACAAAATCCTGTAATTTTGATGTTATATCTTCTCCCATTTTTGACATTATACTTGGTATAGAATGGTTGTGTACCCACAAACCTATTATAAATTGGGATAGTCTCAGCCTTACTTTTCCTAAATCTAAAACTTCTAAGTCTCATACTGATATTTCTATCCTATGTCAAACTGACGTAAGTATCTTACCCACTCAGTACTCTGACTTCGCTGACGTCTTTGATAAAAAAGATGCAGAAACTCTTCCTCCCCACAGGGCTTATGACTGCCCAATTGACTTGTTACCTGGGGTGTCCATTCCTTACGGCCATATATATCCGCTCTCTAAACCAGAGTTGGTTCACTTAAAAAACGAATTCGATGACAATCTTAGAAAAGGTTTTATCAGACCCAGTACTTCCCCTGCAGGGGCTGGGATCTTTTTTGTTACGAATAAAGATGGTACTCTGAGACCCATTATTGATTATAGAGAATTAAATAGGCGTACAAGAAAAAACAGGTACCCCCTCCCTTTAATTCCTGAATTGATAGAAAGATTGAGGGGAGCCACAATTTTCACCAAGTTGGATCTTCGTGGCGCCTATAATTTGATACGAATGAGAGCTGGAGACGAATGGCTCACTGCGTTTCGGACTAGATACGGTCTATTCGAATATACAGTGATGCCATTCGGATTATGTAACGCTCCAGCAACATTCCAGTGTCTTATCAATGACTTATTCAGGGACATTCTGGATGTTTATATTGTTGTCTATTTGGACGATATTCTAATCTTTTCACAAGACCTAGATCAACATAGACTACATGTCAGGGAAGTTCTTACCAGACTTAGAAAAAATAATCTTTATGCAAAACTTGAAAAATGTATTTTTGAGTCTCAACATATATCTTTCCTCGGATATGATATTTCCCCAAACTGCATAAAGATGCAAGATGACAAGGTACAAGCAATATTAGATTGGCCTACACCCCAAACCAAGAAAGATGTACAACACTTTCTTGGTTTCTCTAACTACTACAGAAAGTTTATTCCTGGGTTTGCTGCCATTACTAAACCATTAACTGAACTCACCAAACTCAACCAACAGTTTGAATGGACCCACCAGACTCAATCAGTTTTCGACAATCTTAAAACTAAATTTACATCGGCCCCTATTTTGCTATACCCTGATATGGATAAGCAATTTATTCTAGAGGTCGATGCTTCTGACTTCGCCATTGGGGCGATCCTCTCCCAGAGGAAATCGTTCAAGGATCCTTTACATCCAGTAGCATTTTATTCCAGGCTCCTACAACCCGCTGAGTTGAATTACCCAGTGGGTGAAAAAAACTACTGGCTATAAAATGCTCTTTCGACCATTGGAGACATCTCTTGGAAGGTGCAATTCAACCCACAGTCATCTACACAGATCATAAGAATCTGCAATATATGCAAACTAACCGTACATTATCCTCCAGACAAGTAAGATGGAGTCTTTACTTCTCTAGATTCCAATACATTATCACCTACAGACCAGGATCCAGAAATGGCAAGGCTGATGCCCTTTCCAGGCAAACCTCCAAACAGGACTTGAACCTCTCTTCAAAAAAGCACTTGCCACCGATACTACAGTTCCTTATCATGATTTAATACATGACGCTACTGGGGTTCTGCGCAAGGACGACAAGTTGTATGTACCCCTTGACCTTCGTCCGACGGTATTGAATTCTGTACACCAGTCTCCGTTAGCTGGTCATATGGGTAGGGATAAAACAACAGACTTACTCATTAGATCCTACTGGTGGCCATCTCTACGCCACGACCTTACGGAACATTTAACTCAATGTTCCATTTGTGCTACCTCCAAACCCTCTAGACAATTGCCTATAGGTCTGCTACGACCTTTGCCAGCACCTTATACTCCTTGGGAGACTGTATCAATGGACTTCATTGTTGATCTCCCTGTCTCTGATAACTACACCACAATCATGGTGGTTACTGACCTTTTTTCAAAAATGTCACATTTCATTCCTATTCACTCCTTACCGACTTCTAAAACTACTTGTGACTTTTTCATACAACATATTGTCCAGTTACATGGAATACCCTTAGTGGTGATCAGCGATCGTGGTACCCAGTTCACCTCCAGATTTTGGAGATCTCTATGTAAATCTCTCCACATAGAACAAAAACTCACCACTGCATATCATCCCCAGACTAATGGGCAGACAGAGAGAGTCAACCAGTGGCTTGAGCAGTACTTACGCTGCTACTGTTCTCATCAGCAGGATTCTTGGGCAACTTTCCTCCCACTTGCGGAATTTGCATATAACAACAACAATAACTCCTCCACAGGATTCTCTCCTTTCTTTATTAATTATGGTTTACACCCTCGTTTCACCCTGCTCCCAAAGGTTGAGACTCCCTGTCCTCAAGTTAATGACCTTGTCAATGACATTTCCAACTTGTTCTCTACTGTCCGTCGTAATATATTACAAGCACAAGCCTATCAAAGCAGGTACTATGACCTTCGCCATAGGGCCAGTCCTGAATATACTGTGGGTCAAAACGTTTGGCTCTCCACAAAAAATCTGAAATTGTCCTATCCTTGCAGAAAATTGGGCAAGTTGTTTATTGGACCTTACCCTATCGTTCGAATCAATAACCCCTCTACTGTTACTTTACAGCTCCCATCCAGTTTCAAGGTTCATCCGACTTTTCACGTGTCTTTAGTTAAACCCTGTTCAGTATCTACAGTGAGTCCTGGAACTCCTGATCCTGTTTTACTTCATTCTCCTGATCAAGAATTCGTTGTTCACAGTATTTTGGACTCCCGCATCCGCAGAGGGCTTCTGTTCTATCTAATACATTGGAAGGGTTTTGGACATGAAGAGGATTCTTGGGAGCCTGCCTCCAATGTCTCGGCTCCTCGCCTGGTATCCCTTTTTCACAGACGGAATCCAGATCGTCCCAGACCGTGACCCGCGCTGTGGTTCTTTATTGGGGGGGCTCTGTAAGGGTTAAGGCTGCTGTCTGTGCCTTTAAGCACCTGTCTATTTAAAGCACCTCCTACCTATGCACATTGCTGCTTTATTGAGTTACCTTCCTGGTACAGCCTGTGGATGCAACTCTCCATTGACTATAGCTGGCTTCTGCAACTATCTACTCCTGCGATCTGACATTCTAACAGAAAACATTCAAGCTGTAACTAACCTGTTTACTTCTCCTCTGCTCAGGGCACAACCTCAGGTAGCGCTACTCAGCCTCTACACTCAGCTGTGTCTGTGCGGTACACGGTGCCGCATACGTCATCAGACACAGCCGACAGCTTCTCTCCCTGCCTGTCAGTTCCAGCGCTTGCCGCGCTCACACAACTCTGCATCGGGTTAAAGACCTTGGAAACCCAGGACTTCACAAGTGGCAACCGGAACAATCCTACAACAACTACAGGTCAGGATTTTAATTGACTTTTAGCTTACAAGTGTTTCCTCAGCTGTTTCTGAATATCTGCTACGAGTGTTGCCTTGTCATATTACGCTGTCCCAATTTAAGTTTTCCTTTACTGTTGTGTTTTCCTGCCACCCTAATAGATTGAATAGAGTGAAACTCCAATTTATCTATTCAATTCTATTTTTTGGCATAAACTAACGTACTATGGAATCCTGGGAAATCCTCCCCAGGATTACCTAGCCTACAGCAAAACCTTTACAGCCTTTTTAGGAACCTTGTCATTACAGGCTGTAACGCAAGCATTTTAGCCTCACCGCACAACCTGTAATATCGACGCTATGAAAATCCCACATAAAAACATCATTTTTTTGAATGCGGAATAAACATTGCGTTACAGGCTAAAATGCTTGCGGTATAGCTATACCGACATGACTCGCAATAGCTGCGTTACTATTTTTATGCTAAAATTGCCATTTTTCAACGTTAAAAGCTGTAACGCAAAACTCAGAATCTATCTGATTGTTAATTAAAAAAAGGAAAAAACATGTTTAAAAATGCATTTTCATTTTGAAACTTGTTTTTGTTGGGTTTGGAGGTTTAAACACGTTAATTATAAAATTAATCAAAATAGAGACTTCCGGTGGGTGGATCGTTAGGAGAACACGCTCGCCAACAGAGCTCTACAGGAGCTGAAACATCACTACCCAACCAAGGCGTTACTTCCAGGGGCGGACTGAGACCAACCAGGGCCCCCGGGCAAAAGTGTTGGAGGGCCCCCCACCTCCTCTTTGCTCCATCTAAATACTTTTTCTGCCCCTCCTCTACCCTATTGCCCCTCCCATCTCCTATGCCTCTCCCACATCCATTGCCCCTCCCCATCATGTTTTTAATTGCCATATAAAGAGACAAAAAAAATTCCCTTAAATATTTTTAATAAGAACTAAATATTGTAAATGTGCAAGTGAAGGAGGGAAAGGAGAGAGAGACAGAAGGAGAGAGGGAGAGACAGAAGAAGGGAGGGAGAGACAGAAGAAGGGAGGGAGGGAGAGAGAGACAGAGGAAGGGAAGGAGAGAGAGAGACAGAGGCAGGGAGGGAGAGACAGAGGCAGAGGAAGGGAGGGAGAGACAGAGGAAGGGAGGGAGGGAGATGCAGAGGGAGGGAGAGACAGGGGAAGGAAGGGAGAGACAGAGGGAGGGAGGGAAGGAGAGAGAGGAAGGGAGGAAAGGAGAGAGAGGAAGTGAGAGAGAGGAAGTGAGAGAGAGGAAGGGAGAGAGAGGAAGGGGGAGAGAGAGAGAGAGAGAGAGAGAGAGAGAGAGAGAGGGGGAGGGTTGGAGAGGGAGGGAGAGGGAGGAAGGGAAGGAGGGAGAGAGAGGGAGGGAGGGAGAGAGGAAGGGAAGGAGGGAGAGAGGAAGGGAGGGAGGGAGTAAAGGAGGGAGATACATGCACAGAATCACAGATACACACACACACACAAACACATACATACATACATGCACAGAGATACACACACACACACACATAAATATTTTTCTAAACTGGAGGTCCATTCCAGCTCATTTAAATGTCCATAACAGTAGAAGTGTATTCATAATCTTAACCCTTCTTTGTGCCACAGGACATACAGTACATACATGCACAGAGATACACACACACACATACATGCAGAGATGCACACACTAACACATACATACATGCACAGATATACACACACACATACATGCAGAGATGCACACACTAACACATACATACATGCACAGATATAAGCACACACACACACACATACATGCAGAGATGCACACACTAACACATACATACATACATGCACAGATATAAACACACACACACACATACATGCAGAGATGCACACACTAACACATACATACATACATGCAGAGATGCACACACTGACACATACATACATACATGCAGGGATGCACACACTAACACATACATACATACATGCAGAGATGCACACACTGACACATACATACATACATACATACATGCAGGGATGCACACACACACACACACACACACACATACATACATGCACAGATATAAGCACACACACACACACACACACACACACACACACACATACATGCACAGATACACAGACACACACACATACATACATGCAGAGATGCACACACTGACACATACATACATACATGCAGAGATGCACACACTGACACATACATACATACATGCAGAGAGGCACACACAAACACATACATACATACATGCAGAGATGCACACACTGACACATACATACATACATACATGCAGAGATGCACACACAAACACATACATTCATACATACATGCAGAGATGCACACACAAACACATACATACATACATACATGCAGAGATGCACACACAAACACATACATACATACATGCAGGGATGCACACACACACACATACATACATGCACAGATATAAGCACACACACACACACACACACACATACATACATGCAGAGATGCACACACTGACACATACATACATACATGCACAGAGATACACACACTGACACATACATACATACATGCAGAGATGCACACACTGACACATACATACATACATACATGCACAGAGATACACACACTGACACATACATACATACATGCAGAGATGCACACACTGACACATACATACATACATACATGCACAGAGATACACACACTGACACATACATACATACATGCAGAGATGCACACACTGACACATACATACATACATGCACAGAGATACACACACACACACATGCAGAGATGCACACACACACAGATATAGACAGAAATACACATATATATGCAGGGACATGCATGGTAATATATATATATATTTTTTAAATACTCTTGGGACTTTTTCTAAACTGGAGGTCCATTCTAGCTCATTTAAATGTACATAACAGTGGAAGTGTATTCATAATCTTAACCCTTCTTTGTTCCACAGTACATACAGTATTTTTTGTATTTTGTTAGAGCATAAGAACTTCTAGCAACTAACTCACAGACTGACTGACCTCTATCACATAGTTGCTGCTTCAAGTGCCGTGCAGTAGTTGTAAATTTAAACCGGAGAGCATCTTCTCCCTCATGACCTCCTGCCCTGCAGCATTCATAGGATAACACTGATTCACAATTTAACCCCATGGCTACCAAAAAGGGCTGCAATACACTGTTTAGGATTAGGAATAAACTGCAGTCCTTTCTGGGAGTCAGGGAGTTAAACTGTTTTCAGCATGTTACGGAGTTTTTTTTTTTTTAGGAAATTCAAGGGTGAAGAAGTGACTGTGTTTACCAGGGCTGTGTTAGATCACATATTTTGCAGATTACAAGGTTCACTATG
The DNA here is from genome assembly GCF_027579735.1 of Bombina bombina. Taxonomy (NCBI): domain Eukaryota; kingdom Metazoa; phylum Chordata; class Amphibia; order Anura; family Bombinatoridae; genus Bombina; species Bombina bombina. The sequence goes on along the minus strand of NC_069503.1, from coordinate 173,029,944 downwards.
ACTTAAATCTAAGCCAGTTACGCAGATTTGATGCTAGTGAGAGAGATGAGTTTACTGTAGTGTTGATGATCATTTAGGAGAGCTGCTTATTAGAAATCTCTGTACCTGCAAATAATCAGAAGCCAGTATGTGAGTAAACTACTTTGTTAACAAAGTAGTTTACTCACATACTGGCCTCTGCAGTAAACGTATCTCTCTCACTATCATCAAATTTGCGTAACTGCCTAAGGCCTAGATTTGGAGTTTGGCGGTAAAAGGGCTGTTAACGCTCCGCAGGCTTTTTTCTGGCCGCACCATAAATTTAACTCTGGTATCGAGAGTTCAAACAAATGCTGCGTTAGGCTCCAAAAAAGGAGCGTAGAGCATTTTTACCGCAAATGCAACTCTCGATACCAGAGTTGCTTACGGACGCGGCCGGCCTCAAAAACGTGCTCGTGCACGATTCTCCCATAGGAAACAATGGGGCTGTTTGAGCTGAAAAAAAACCTAACACCTGCAAAAAAGCAGCGTTCAGCTCCTAACGCAGCCCCATTGTTTCCTATGGGGAAACACTTCCTACGTCTGCACCTAACACCCTAACATGTACCCCGAGGCTAAACACCCCTAGCCTTACACTTATTAACCCCTAATCTGCCGCTCCCGCTATCGCTGACCCCTGCATATTTTTTTTAACCCCTAATCTGCCGCTCCGTAAACCGCCGCAACCTACGTTATCCCTATGTACCCCTAATCTGCTGCCCCTAACACCGCCGACCCCTATATTATATTTATTAACCCCTAATCTGCCCCCCACAACGTCGCCGACACCTGCCTACACTTATTAACTCCTAATCTGCCGAGCGGACCTGAGCGCTACTATAATAAAGTTATTAACCCCTAATCCGCCTCACTAACCCTATCATAAATAGTATTAACCCCTAATCTGCCCTCCCTAACATCGCCGACACCTACCTTCAATTATTAACCCCTAATCTTCCGAGCGGAGCTCACCGCTATTCTAATAAATGTATTAACCCCTAACGCTAAGTCTAACCCTAACACTAACACCCCCATAACTTAAATATAATTTACATCTAACGAAATTAATTAACTCTTATTAAATAAATGATTCCTATTTAAAGCTAAATACTTACCTGTAAAATAAATCCTAATATAGCTACAATATAAATTATAATTACATTGTAGCTATTTTAGGATTAATATTTATTTTACAGGCAACTTGGTAATTATTTTAACCAGGTACAATAGCTATTAAATAGTTAAGAACTATTTAATAGTTACCTAGTTAAAATAATAACAAATTTACCTGTAAAATAAATCCTAACCTAAGATATAATTAAACCTAACACTACCCTATCAATAAAATAATTAAATAAACTACCTACAATTAACCTAACACTACACTATCAATAAATTAATTAAACACAATTGCTACAAATAAATACAATTAAATAAACTAGCTAAAGTACAAAAAATAAAAAAGAACTAAGTTACAAAAAATAAAAAAATATTTACAAACATAAGAAAAATATTACAACAATTTTAAACTAATTACACCTACTCTAAGCCCCCTAATAAAATAACAAAGCCCCCCAAAATAAAAAATTCCCTACCCTATTCTAAATTAAAAAAGTTACAAGCTCTTTTACCTTACCAGCCCTGAACAGGGCCCTTTGCGGGGCATGCCCCAAGAATTTCAGCTCTTTTGCCTGTAAAAGAATAAATACAATACCCCCCCCCCCAACATTACAACCCACCACCCACATACCCCTAATCTAACCCAAACCCCCCTTAAATAAACCTAACACTAAGCCCCTGAAGATCTTCCTACCTTGTCTTCACCATACCAGGTTCACCGATCCGTCCTGGCTCCAACATCTTCATCCAACCCAAGCGGGGGTTGGCGATCCATCATCCGGTGCTGAAGAGGTCCAGAAGAGGCTCCAAAGTCTTCCTCCTATCCGGCAAGAAGAGGACATCCGGACCGGCAAACATTCCATCAGCCAATCAGAAAATTCCTACCTTAATTCCGATTGGCTGATAGAATCCTATCAGCCAATCGGAATTCGAGGGACGCCATCTTGGATGACGTCCCTTAAAGGAACCGTCATTAGTCGGGAGACAACGGAAGAAGAGGATGGATCCGCGTCGCCTGCTTCAAGATGGACCCGCTCCGCACCGGATGGAAGAAGATCGAAGATGCCGCTTGGAGAAGATGTTTGCCGGTCCGGATGTCCTCTTCTTGCCGGATAGGAGGAAGACTTTGGAGCCTCTTCTGGACCTCTTCAGCACCGGATGATGGATCGCCAACCCCCGCTTGGGTTGGATGAAGATGTTGGAGCCAGGACGGATCAGTGAACCTGGTATGGTGAAGACAAGGTAGGAAGATCTTCAGGGGCTTAGTGTTAGGTTTATTTAAGGGGGGTTTGGGTTAGATTAGGGGTATGTGGGTGGTGGGTTGTAATGTTGGGGGGGGGGGGGGGGTATTGTATTTATTCTTTTACAGGCAAAAGAGCTGAAATTCTTGGGGCATGCCCCGCAAAGGGCCCTGTTCAGGGCTGGTAAGGTAAAAGAGCTTGTAACTTTTTTAATTTAGAATAGGGTAGGGAATTTTTTATTTTGGGGGGCTTTGTTATTTTATTAGGGGGCTTAGAGTAGGTGTAATTAGTTTAAAATTGTTGTAATATTTTTCTTATGTTTGTAAATATTTTTTTATTTTTTGTAACTTAGTTCTTTTTTATTTTTTGTACTTTAGCTAGTTTATTTAATTGTATTTATTTGTAGCAATTGTGTTTAATTAATTTATTGATAGTGTAGTGTTAGGTTAATTGTAGGTAATTGTAGGTAGTTTATTTAATTATTTTATTGATAGGGTAGTGTTATGTTTAATTATATCTTAGGTTAGGATTTATTTTACAGGTAAATTTGTTATTATTTTAACTAGGTAACTATTAAATAGTTCTTAACTATTTAATAGCTATTGTACCTAGTTAAAATAAATACCAAGTTGCCTGTAAAATAAATATTAATCCTAAAATAGCTATAATATAATTATAATTTATATTGTAGCTATATTAGGATGTATTTTACAGGTAAGTATTTAGCTTTAAATAGGAATAATTTATTTAATAAGAGTTAATTTATTTCGTTAGATGTAAATTATATTTAAGTTAGGGGGGTGTTAGTGTTAGGGTTAGACTTAGCTTTAGGGGTTAATACATTTATTAGAATAGCTGTGAGCTCCGGTCGTCAGATTAGGGGTTAATAATTGAAGTTAGGTGTCGGCGATGTTAGGGAGGGAAGATTAGGGGGTTAATACTATTTATTATAGGGTTAGTGAGGCGGGTTAGGGGTTAATAACTTTATTATAGTAGCGCTCAGGTCCGCTCGGCAGATTAGGGGTTAATAAGTGTAGGCAGATGTCGGCGACGTTGAGGGGGGCAGATTAGGGGTTAATAAATATAATATAGGGGTCGGCGGTGTTAGGGGTAGCAGATTAGGGGTACATAGGGATAACGTAGGTGGCGGCGCTTTGCGGTCGGAAGATTAGGGGTTAATTATTTTAAGTAGCTGGCGGCGATGTTGTGGGGGGCAGGTTAGGGGTTAATAAATGTAATACAGGGGTCGGCGGGGTTAGGGGCAGCAGATTAGGGGTACATAAGTATAACGTAGGTGGCGGTCGGCAGATTAGGGGTTAAAAATTTTAATCGAGTGGCGGCGATGTGGGGGGAGCTCGGTTTAGGGGTACATAGGTAGTTTATGGGTGTTAGTGTACTTTAGGGTACAGTAGTTAAGAGCTTTATGAACCGGCGTTAGCCAGAAAGCTCTTAACTCCTGCTATTTTCAGGCGGCTGGAATTTTGTCGTTAGAGCTCTAACGCTCACTTCAGAAACGACTCTAAATACCGGCGTTAGAAAGATCCCATTGAAAATATAGGATACGCAAATGGCGTAGGGGGATCTGCGGTATGGAAAAGTCGCGGCTGAAAAGTGAGCGTTAGACCCTTTAATCACTGACTCCAAATACCAGCGGGCGGCCAAAACCAGCGTTAGGAGCCTCTAACGCTGGTTTTGACGGCTACCGCCGAACTCCAAATCTAGGCCTAAATTTTGTAATCTTTTAATCTGCAAAATAAAGATTAGCTCACATAGATAACTCCCTCTCCCCAATAAGAGATACAGTCAGCCACCCTCCATGCTGCTTTGCTCTCACTCCTCCTCTCCTACCGGTCCGGTTTCCCTGAGTCTTATCTGCTTAGCTGCCGGCTGCTCCAGCCAGCCCTCCTGTTCTAACTCTGATTCATTCAGCCGGACAAAGCAAACATACATGATACATGAATGACTGAGAGTGTGGGCTGGGCCTCCCAGGTGACTTACCGTTACCTCCGGAGGGTGGCTTCTTCTCTTGCGACCTCGTCTGACTTAGTCCTCCTCTGGCTTCAGCTCCTTCACTACACGTGGCCACACACACTGTACTGCTTCAGTGCAGTTAAAATTGTGTGCGCATGGCCGGCATGTGGGCGGGTGGAGCTCTGTTGAGCTGAGCAGGAGCCACAGGGTATATTGGGTAGCGGTATTAATCATTTGACACAGTGACACGTGAGATCCCACGACCCCCCCCCTCCCACCAGTACAAAATCAAGCCATCAAATTTTTTATTTATTACATTTAAAATTATTGTTATTTTTTTTAAATCCTGCTACAGTATGATACATGGCATGGGGCCCCTCTTAGAGGCAGGGCCCTCGGTCCAGGGCCGATTTGCCCGACCTGTCAGTCCGCCCCTGGTTACTTCCTATTGCCGGGAACGCTATACCCGGCCTAGGGGAAAAAAGTTTTTAGAGCCAGCCGAAGCACGGACGTTTGCAACACCAGCTAAGGTCGAGCGGTATCGACCGTAGCACAGTCAGAGACGGCGGAACAGCCGATAAGATCGCTACAACAGCTGACAAAGACGTGAGCAAATCAGTGTGTGAGAGGTTCAGATGGAGTTCATCACGGAGCTTGGTCGCAAAAGTCCAGCTATAACAAAGAGAGGCTTGAAGGCACGAAGATCTTGATAATACCGCAGCATACTTGTTTCCTGTTCCGGATGAGAGGTGTCTCGTTTCAGAACAAGGTGAGAAGGAAGCCGGTCAAGTGAGCCCAACCTCAGCCTGGGAATTGATCCTGGAGAGCAAGCAAGCGAATTAACCGCAAGTATAGGAGCCCTGGTGTTATTAACAGTCAGTATCTTTGAAGTATCTCTGAAGTGTGCTAAGCAACGGAAGGAGAGAAAAGGTTTTTTCTCCTTTATTATTTCTTTCACGGAACCTTAAAATGATCTAGGTATTTGGTTTTTAAAGAAAGAAAAAAAAAAAAACAAACAAAAAAAAACAAAAGCAGTCTGGAAAACAAACGCAGAGAGACTGTCCTTTTTCTTGTTTTTCTTTTCCTCCCCCCTTCCTCTGCTTTATATACCCTCTGGAGCATAGCCATTAACAAGGAGGGCAGAAACTGAGAATCTTTTATTTGAAACTGTACCCTTACAATAAGGAATTATTTGTACCCTCCAGGACAGTAACACCACAAAGGTCAAGTCCACAGGAGAACTGTAATGACAAAACGCTAATATCTAATAGTAGATTAAGTCGATCTTTCTAAATCTGGAAGAAATTACAAGACGTTATGGTTATGGGACTGTCTGCCTTTTCTCCATTCAAATACTGTTTCTCCTCTTGAATTGTACAAAATGTTTATTTAAGGCAGTTTCAAAAACAAATGTACAGGTCTGAAGAATACAATGTTATAACTTGATACCAAAAGCATAAGTGCGCAAAGGTCATAAGGGCAATTTAAAAATAGTTTAAATAAATAAATCTGTTTAGGTTCTGTATAAACAGCCATACATGTACGAATCTATCTGTCAGAAAGTCGGAAGTTTTTGAATAAGGACAGTATCAGTACTTGCCCAGACTTACAAACTCTTGACAGCGAGTTATTAACCCCTTAATGACTGGACCATTTTTCAATTTTCTTACCCTTAATGACAATGGCTATTTTTACATTTCTGCAGTGTTTGTGTTTAGCTGTAATTTCCCTCTTACTCATTTACTGTACCCACGCATATTATATACTGTTTTTCTCGCCATTAAATCAACTTTCTAAAGATACCATTATTTTCATCATATCTTATAATTTACTAAAAAAAAAAAAAAAAAGATAAAATATGAGGAAAAAATGGAAAAAAACACACTTTTTCTAACTTTGACCCCCAAAATCTGTTACACATCTACAACCACCAAAATACACCCATTCTAAATAGTTTCTAAATTTTGTCCCGAGTTTTAGAAATACCCAATGTTTCCACATTCTTTGCTTTTTTTGCAATTTATGGGGCAATAAATACAAGTAGTACTTTGCTATTTCCAAACCACTTTTTTTCAAAATTAGCGCTAGTTACATTGGAACCCTGATATCTGTCAGGAATACCTGAATATCCCTTGACATGTATATATTTTTTTTTAGAAGACAACCCAAAGTATTGATCTAGGCCCATTTTGGTATATTTCATGCCACCATTTCACCGCCAAATGCGATAAAAAAAAAAAAAACTGCCTGGTACTAACTGGTACGTCAGTTGTCATTAAAGGGTTAATTATTATCTGCACGTGGTCACACAAACGAAAAGTGCACGCATATAGGGTTAATAGAGTAGAGGCTTTTAGAATATTGGTGTTATTATATGTGCTGAAATTGTATGTGCCCACAAAGGTTATAGGTAATAAGTTAAAGGTAGCAGGTGCTGATGCGCTATCTATAGTTTAATACATCATTAAGCGGAAGCGACTTACTGCTATGAAAGGTGTATAATTTAAAAAGCACCTGACCCTGTCTGATCTCGTAAGTTAAGCAGGGCTCAGAAAAACACTAATAACTCGCTGTGTTGTGAATGATTATGTATCTACAACTGGTTGTCTATTTCTTTTGGTAACTAAGACAGGACCTTAGGCTAAGTAGGAACCTAGGTTGGTAACAATAGAAATTGCCCTATCTTCCAGAAGAGGAAGGACCTAAGATATACAAGTAGGTTAAATCCTGAGGCAACAGCAACGTATGTTCTATGGTGACAAACTATTCTTTTCACTGTTTTTTTGTTAAGGTATCACAAGCTCTAAAGGGATAAGTGTTATTTTTTGCAGCAAGGTGGAACCAATTAGAGCATATTTGAGGTGGTGCCCACTTAAATAATCATTGATGAACTTAGGGTTTCTGTTTTAGATGTAATTTTAATAGAGGAAGAGGGTTTAAATAAGACACCTTAGTTGCACTAATATATATAAATATTAGGTGGGTAGTTATAAGGTGCTAGAGTTTAAAGTATAGGTACAAGCCAAAGGAGTTGCAAGGGTAGAAGATCTAGTAGAGAATAGGATTTTGGCAGAATATACAAGCATTTAATTACAGCCTGAATAGTCTATGGATAAGTATATGTCCAATGTTAAAAATAGATCACCAGGTATGCCAATCAAAAGAGATAAAAAGCAGGAAATTAATTTTGAAACAAATCCTGGTAGCCCAGGGAGGGAGCCAGAAACCCAGATGACAATAAATCAGCTTGCAGAGCTAATTCTGCCACAATTTGAAATTGTAAAGAAAGAGATAGGTGATCTTTCTCAGGAAGTTAGACTGTTCGCAGAAAGAATCACAGAAGTAGAGAACAGAGTTTCAGATATGGAGGATAAAGTCGACACACAGGGTAAAACTATGTTTAAACATGATGATCAAATCAGGGCGCTGCAACTTAAAGTTGAGGACCTGGAAGATCGGTCCCGCCGCAGTAATGTACGGTGGTGGGACTTCCAAAAACAAAAGAATATGAGGACTATTGGGTATACAAACTGAGAATGGCTCGCTCCAGGTAGAAAGGGCACATAGGATTGGCACTATTAGACACACTCCAGATGGGAATATACGACGAAGGATGATACTGATTAAACATCTGTGTTTTCAAGACAAGGTTAACATCATGCAACAATATAGAAAAACACAACCTTTAGTTATAGACAGGAAAAAAATCCTAGTGTTTCAGGATTTTTCCCTGGAGACTTCGACTAGGAGAAGGGCAATGGCCCCTTATTGTTCAGGGCTGATAAAAGCAGGTCTTAAAACAATGATGAAATACCCAGCTAAAATAACGGTCCTAAGCATGGAAGGTACTGTGGTATTAAATTCTGTAGAGGAGGCCAAAACATTCTGTCATGAGAACAATATTGAAATAGGTCAGGATAAGAGGTCCTAGCAATGTTCTTGTAGCATCCATAAAATAACATGTTATGATAGGACCAAGAATAAGAGCTCTAAGGAATCTATACATATCAGTTAACAGGTGGGACCCATGGGGGCAAGGTTTGGGGGGGGGTCGGGTTTCGGGGGAGGGAGGAGAGAGGGAGGATCACCCCTTTTTTTTTTTTTTTTTTTCTTCCTATACCAAAGAGCTAGGCAACAAATCCTACATAGTTAGATCATGTCATCACCAATAAATATGGTATCATGGAATGTAGGCGGAATAACTTCCCCTATTAAGAGGAAAAACATATTGAAAATGCTGAAGAGTAAAAAACCCGATATTATTTTCTTACAAGAATTACATTTAAAAAGAACTGAGATAGAAAAGCTAAAAGTTAACTGGATATCAGAAATTGTCGCTACACCATGCAATAAACGCAAGCGCGGGGTAGCCATTATGTTGGATAGGAATTTATCCTATCAAATAGTTAAGCAAGAGCTAGATCCAAATGGTAGATACATTATCCTCCAATTAAGGATAAGTAACATAACCTGGACTTTATGTAAAATCTACGGACCAAATAAATTGGAGACACATTTTTGGCATAAGATTAAGCATAAACTTGCACCATTCCTAGGCCAAAATCTTGTTATAGCAGGCGATATGAATCGTACGTTGTATCCTGAATTGGATAGATTCAGAATTAAGAATAGACGATAAAATAATAGCGAGTCAAAGCATTTTCGTAACTTTATTAAAGTATTAAAGGTAAAGGGCATCTGGCGGCTTCAGCATCCAGATGAGCGGGCTTACACTTGCAAATCTAAAGCGCATAGAAATTTTTCTCGTATTGATATGTTCTTGATAGAAGACCACCTATTGAGGCTAGAGATAGAATCAAGTATTGCAGAAATAATCCTTTTGGATCACGCGATTATAAATCTTAGGATCTTTCCAGGAATAAGGCCCGATAAGAAAATTAATACGTTTCGCTTCCCGGCCTATATGAGCAAAAATATCCATTTTGTTAATTGGCTAAAAAATAAATTGCAAGAATATTGCACACAAAACTCAGAATATATGCATAGAACGGGAATCTTCTGGGAGGCTGGCAAAGCGGTGATCCGCGGTCAAATAAAGGCATACATGATTAGAATAACGTGAAAAATGAGAGCTAGGGAGACCCAGTTAGCAAACCAATTAAAAAATACATACGATAAATACCTAAAAAAACAGAACCAGGCCACATGGATCAAATATACGCAAGCGAAGGCAGAAAGGGAGGTTTTCTTGAAAGAAAAATGGGCAGGAGAGGATCTTAAGATAAGAGCAACATATCAAGGTTATCAGGGAGTCTCCGCAAAACACCTGGCAAGAATTATTAAGTTCCGTAAAAAAAACAATTTAATTGCTGCGATTAGAGAGGGGGATAGAATGTATACTAAACCTTCTGAAATTAGAAATGCGTTTTTTTAAATATTATCAGAAACTATATGCATCGCAAGAAATAAATAGAGATGTTAAAGATCAATTTTGGGAAGGGATTACAACCCCCAAAATTTCGGTAGATGACCTACAGCAGATAAATGCACCTATAACCAAAACTGAGCTTTTAAAAATTATACAGAAATCAAAAGTAGGCAAAGCTCCAGGTCCAGATGGCCTATCAATAGAATTTTATATAATCTTATATGAGTCTGTGACAGGCACCTTGACGAAACTATTCAATGAATACCACCTTAAAAAAACAATAGACTCACTATATTTTTCGGATTCAATCATAACATTAATTCATAAGAAGGGCAAGGATATAGAGAGTCTCTCTTCATATCGCCCAATATCCCTTTTAAATTAAGATTACAAATTACTCATGATGGTGATCACGGATAGGCTCAAAAAGTAGTAGGAAAAATGATACACCCAGACCAAGTGAGGTTTATTCCTGGTAGGAACGCAGTGCGCAATATGTGCAGAGTCTTAATGATGCTGGATTTTTTTCATCGGGCCAAACAGGACGGCGGTAGTAGTAACGATAAAGATATTGCATTAGTCACGGTCGATGCTGAAAAAGCATTCGACTCTATTGTATGGGACCATCTGATAACAACGATGGAGAATTTTGGTTTTTCTGGCTGTCTGGTTGGCCTGATCAAATCTATCTATAATAAACCAATATCACAACTCTTGGTTAATGGAGAATTGTCGCAATATATAGTTTTAGGGAAAGGCACACGTCAAGGATGTCCACTATCGCAATTATTGTTTGATTTAGCATTAGAACCATTAGCAATATATATAAGGAGAGAGCTGCAATTGGTTAAAGTAGGCAGTCAGAACCTGCTTATATCACTGTTTGCAGATGACATCTTAATGTTTCTTCAGAACACGGCAGTAAGTATCCCCAGATTCTTAGGAATCATAGCAAAGTTTGGTTCATTCTCAGGCTATAAAGTTAACTCTACCAAGTCTGAATTGCTGTGGGTCGTCAAAACAAAGCATAGCTCGAACAATATATTCAGAGAAGTCCAATATATCAACTATTTAGGAATCAAGATTAGTAGTAAGCCTAGAGAATGGTATGACTTAAATATGAGAGGATTTTTTGACAATATTCAAACCGACCTTAAAATAAAAGGAATTTATATTATTTGTCGATTTTGGCTAGGATTATGCTAGTAAAAACTATCTTTTTCCCAAAGCTGTTATTTTTATTACAAAATCTACCTGTTTTTATCACAAGCTAGGACGTAGAATGCTATAACAGAGCATGCACTACTTTTATATGGGGTAGGAGAAAGCCACGTATATCACTGCAGAAGCTTACTAACCCAAAGCTATTGGGGGGGGAGGTTAGCTTTACCAAACATGAAATATTATAACTATGTTGCGCTGATTAAATTTGGTCTAAGGCTGATCACATAACATATTACAATTTAGAATCCGAGCTGATAACCCCATTTTGCTTACAAGCTATACTGCACTGCCCACACAATAAGCTTCTGTATAATGTGAGACAAGTAGGCACAATTTTAAACATCGTCCTAGCCTGGCAAAAATATTGTATTCTACTTGGTCAAGAATATCGTGTGTGTCCCTTACACCCATTTCTAGATTGTAAGTTCCCACGGGAATAGGGCCCTCAATCCCTCCTGTATGTGTTTGTAAATTTTGTCCTGTATCTTGTATTGTTTTATTTAAATGAATTGTATCCATGGACAGCGCTGCGGAATATGTTGGCGCTTAATAAATAAAGTATAATAATAATAATAATAATAGTAGGGTGTGTGGACTTTCCACCAGGGAATTACAACAGGTTATTTCAGGGGTGGCAAGAGAAAGGACTCAAGGAATTTGTGCAGTTCAAGGAGGGCGGGGCAGGTCAGATTCGTACATTTGAGAGTCTAGCTGAGCAATTCAATCTTCCAGCTAAGAGTTTTTAAGCGTACTTACAAATGCGGCATTACATCGAGACATACACAAGGTTAGTGGGCACAGATTGGGGGCAAGACCAGATAAGTCTATATTTGAAAGTGTTCCAAGCAGGGAAACGATCAATCTCAGTATGGTACTAGAAAATAATAAATATCAAAGGCCAACTACACATAAAACAAGCCAGGGATAAATTTGTGAAATATTTCAACACGATACAATGTGAGGATATCACCAATAGCATTAAATGGTCTTATGAAGCCGCTAAATGCGTCAGCTGGAGAGAGTCGCAGTGCAAAATAATCAATAACTTTTATCTTACTCCAGCAAGGTTAAGTAGGTGGTTACCATCTAACCAAGGCAATTGTTTTAAATGTAACCAAGCAGGTGCAGATTTAATGCATTGTCTATGGAGCTGTCCTAAGGCCAGACAATACTGGCTAAAAATACAGTATTGCATTAATAGCCTCCTCAATTTCCAATTTGTCTTACTGCCGATTCATATTTTCTTTTTAAACTATTTAGAGTTGCCAGGGGTAAGGTGCCTTATAAATACAGTGATTCTGGCAGCTTGCAATCTACTATTCAAAAAATGGAAATTAAGAGAAGCTCCAAGTTTTAGAGAATTCATAAACGATATTACATTTCAGATGATAGTGGAGAGACAAGAGTTGAAAGATGGATCTGAAAGACAACTTAGAAAATACTTCTGCAAATGGAAGAATCTCATATGTTCCTGGCCTCTGGTGATACAGCAACAATTTCTGGAACCATTTCAAAACTCAATCCCTTTTTTGGACCTCGTTGTTGCACAAATCCTACCCAATCAGTGGTTAGTACAGCGGTAGTGAGCAAATATATAATTCCCTTTTTTTCCCCCTTTTTTTTCCCTTTTTTTCTCTTCTTCCTCCCCCGGGCCCCCTACCCCCCCCTTAGAATACACAGGAGTTGAGGATATATGATCCTCACTCTCTAATGAAGGTTACAACTTAAGTAGTTCCAATGAGGGCACAGGAAGGTGGTACCAACAAGGCGCTTTTCTTAATGGGCAGTCGTTGTCATATAAAAGTCCCAGTCTTAGATATTGTCTTGGTAAGATTGATCAGATGATATGTTTTTAGCTATTTTTTGAAGTCCATAGTACAGCGATTTCAAGTTAATAGACATCACTGGGTATAAAGTTACTTGGTTACGACACCTTGATCAAGACTAAAATGATTGTTTTTGTTATGTTTGTTTTTATATATATTCAGATTATATATGACTTTTTTTTTTCTGTGGTGTGTTGTTTGTGGAAAAACTCAAAACACATCATAATTTAGAAACAGATTCCTTCCTTTTCATGAATGTGGTTATGTAATAAATGTTGTTAATCTACATGTTTACAGATAAGCAATTGCCTATATCTGTCTAAAAGCGACATGTCTTTGGAATGTTAAAACCTTACTACTTTTTTTTTTTTTTTTTTTGTGTTTTAAAGTTTTTATTGGGTTCAAATAGATGCATACATTAAAAATTGCACAAATCAGATTCATCAGTGGTTAAGGTCAACAAGTATGAATGCAAAATAACATAGACAATAATGTCTTACCCAATTTTTTCTTTTTTTTTTCCAAAACACATTCCTTAAAGTAGTAGCTTATATAAGAGAGAATTTAGGTCATACATTTTGTATCGAGAGAAAGGAAGAAAGAATAGTGGAGGTGTGGAAAGAAGAAGGAGAGGGAAGGGTGGGGTAGGGAAGGGGGGCATATGGGTGTCTGCTGCTCATCAGATTGCTAAGTTCGCTTAGTAATAAGTGTCACGTGGCTGAGGTAGAAGATGTATATTTTAGGATAATTATGATTCTCGAGAAGAAAGCGTTTGTAAAGAAATACCCCGGGTAATTATGAGTCGGAGGGGCCAGGGGCGGTATTTGTAAGTGCAGAAGTTCCCTGTTCCCAAATAAAAAACATGTCTGTGAAAAAGTCCTGCTTGCCCAAAAAGCAATAACACTGTTTTTCCATATTCAAAATGTGTTTGACTTCTGATATCCAGTTTGTGTGTGACGGAATTATTTGGGATTTCCACAGGCGAGGTATTAATCTTTTAGCACCAGTCAGCATGATCTGGAGTAATTTTGTGCGGTATAGGCAGTAAAGTGTCGGGAGATGATTGAGAAGGATAATTTTAGGGCCTAGTGTTAGGTTTGTGCCTAAAATTTTGTTTATGGTGGATTCAACTCTGTTTCAGAAGTCCAAGATGGAGGGGCATTCCCACCATATGTGGGTCATAGTACCTGTGCCTCCACAACGTCTCCAACAAGCGGAAGATGCCGTAGGGAAAATATATCTAAGTCGTGATGGTGTCAAGTACCAGCGAGATATTATTTTATAGTTTGTTTCTGACATGAGTAATGAAGAAGACGCAGAGTGGGTAGCTTTGAAGCATGATCCCCACTCTTCGTCTGTAATATCACAATGTATTTCTGTGTTCCATTTCCTTAAAAAGGAGGGTCTCTGTAGGGGAAAGGACCCTCTGAGCAATTTATAGCTTGTAGAGAGAAGCTTTTTCTGGATTTCAGAATTAGCGCAGAGCTGTTCAAATGTTGTTAGTGATCTGAGTATGTTTTGTTTGTGCATGCTGTGATTGAGTGCATGTCGGATCTGGAAATATGAATACCAATTGTGAAAGGGAGAACCGAATTCGTTGATTAGTGTTGCCCTGTCCTTGAGTGTTCCTGAGTCTAGTAGAGTATATATAGGTATATTCTGCATGTGTGTCTCAGTACGTGGCTGGGCAAAAGATGCATGTTGGAAAAATATCTGATTACCTAACACAGGAGTTAGCGGGGAGATAGGGGTAGATATACTTTTATTATGTTTAATTAAGTGATCCCATATGTTTAAAGTGGTCTTAACATAGTAGTTTTTGTGCGCTTGTGGTGGTCTATGGGGCTTGGGGAGCCAAGGGAGATCTCTCATGGTTGTGGTTTTCAGCAGGGCACATTCAATTTGTATCCATGGAGGTGGGGGATTGTAGCGGGTCCAGGAGATCACTCTAGTGAGATGGACTGCCTTATAATAGTTCAGGAGATGAGGGACATTTAGTCCACCATCTTCTTTGGTGAGAAATAAAGTGTCTTGGGGGATTCTGGATTTTTTATAGGACCAAATAAATGAATTAATCATTTTTTGTTGGAATTGAAGGTAAGAAGTGGGGAGTGCCATTGGTAGTGTTTGGAAAAGGTACAGGTATTTCGGGATAATCATCATCTTAACGGTATTGACTCTTCCCATCCAGGACAAGTGATTTTGTTTGTGCCAACTCTCCAGAAGGGCCTGCACTGATTGCTGAAGTTTAGCATAGTTACATTGGAAGAGTTCCTGATGAGTGCTAGGGAGTAAAAGGCCTAAGTATTTAAGTTTATTATTCAGACTGAATCTCGTGTGGGTTTTTATAAATTCTACATCCTGAGTGGGCACGTTTAGCGTCAAAATTCCGGACTTCTCCATATTTATGGAGAAATCAGATACTCGTCCGTATTCATCCAGTGTATGGATCAAGGCCGGGAGGGAGGTGGATGGGGATTGAAGCGTGAAGATTACGTCATCTGCGAATAGCAAGCATTTTTGATTTATATGTTTATATAGTACTCCGTGTATGTCAGGGTTTTCCCTAATTTTTATAGCTAGAGTCTCAATAGTGATAGCGAACAATAATGGTGATAACGGGCATCCCTGTCGGGTTCCGTTTGTTATGGGGAAGGATTGGGAAGCTGTGCCATTGATCTGGACTCTTGCGTGTGGGTTGGAGTATAGGGCCTGGATTCGGGATTTAAAAGTCGTGGAGAAGCCAAACTTCGACAGGGCCCCCCACATGAAGTGCCAGTTGACCCTGTCGAACGCCTTCTCGGCATCTGTTGATAAGAGGGTGAGCGGTACTTTGTCTTCATATGCGGTCTGTAAGGAGTGTAGTACCCTAATTGTGTTGTCTTTGGCTTCCCTACCTCTGACAAATCCGACCTGATCTTGGTGTATCAAATTCGGTAGGATATTGTTCAGGCGATTAGCGAGTATTTTCGCATAAATTTTTATGTCTACATTCAAGAGGGAGATTGGGCGATAACTACTTGGTTGGTCAAGAGGTTTGTCTGATTTTGGTATGACCGTTATGAGGGCTTCTAGTAGAGATTGTGAAAACGATTCTCCTTTGTCTATTGAGGTATACAAAGTATGTAGTGGTGGGCCTAATTGGTTCTGGAGCAGTTGAAAGAATTTGGCCGTTAGGCCGTCTGGGCCTGGGGATTTACCATTAGGGAGGGCTTTAATGGTGAGTGCTATTTCCTGAAGCGTTATAGGGGAGTCGAGAGATTGTCTGTCCTCATCTGTGAGATGTGGTGTCTCTAGTGCTTTTAGATAGTTATCAATGTTGCAAAGCTTTTCTTGGGATATATGGGGGTCGAGGTTATATAGTTTGGTATAGTAAGAGACAAAGGAGTTAGCGATATCCTCATTTTTATTCATCAGGTTCCCTGAGGGGTGTCTGATGGACCTAATAAAGGAGTTGAGTCTCTTTTTTTTAAGCGATCTGGCTAGTAGGCGACCAGCTTTGTTACTTTCAGAGTAGAATTTAGCTTTAGAGGTGAGTGCTCTTAGGTGTGCGTTTAAGGTTAAGTATTTGTTAAGATTATCTCTTGCTAATGTTAGATCGGAGAGTTTTTGAGCCGAAGTAGGGTCAGTTTTATGAGCCATATCAGCCTGGTGAAGGTTGGAGGTAAGAGAGGAAAATTGGGCAGATTTTAATTTCCGTAGTTTAGTGGCATGTTTGATAAGGTGTCCTCTAATGTAGCATTTGTATGCTTCCCAATTATTCACGGCAGATGTGTCGTCGGGCCTATTTATTAAAAAATATTCGTCTGTCACCTTAGTCAAGTCCTCTAGAATTTCTGGGTTTGTTAGAAGGGAGTCGTTTAGTCTCCAGCTCGA
The DNA here is from genome assembly GCF_027579735.1 of Bombina bombina. Classification (NCBI taxonomy): domain Eukaryota; kingdom Metazoa; phylum Chordata; class Amphibia; order Anura; family Bombinatoridae; genus Bombina; species Bombina bombina. Next base: position 173,013,280 of record NC_069503.1, on the reverse strand, counting down.
GAGATTCTTGGGTCTAGTAGACCAGTAGAAAGTGGACAATACCATACTGTGGTCAGACCAGGGTGTGTGGAGAATGCGAGATTGTGTCAAGTCGGTAAGAAAAGATTGGTCACACATTAGGTAATCTAGGCGTGAATATGTGTGCTTAGGGTGTGAAAAAAAGGTAAAGTCCTTTTGTGTGGGGTGAACTATCCTCCAAGTGTCGAATAGTGAGATAGAGTGAAGTGTTGCACAGTTTGTTTTCCGTATGTTGCTACTGAGATATGATGTGCCTTGCGAGTTGTCTAAAGCGGGGGTCATTGTAAAATTAAAGTCGCCGCCTAGTATAATCGGGCCTTTGGAGATGTCTATTATTTTGTTAGTTACTGATCTGAAAAAGGAGGGTGTAGGTCTGTTAGGGGCGTATATATTAGCTACTGTGATCGGTCGGCCGTAGCACAGGCCGACAAGAATCAGAAGTCTGCCTTCAGTGTCTGAGTATTTTTGCAAAAGCTCAAAAGAAACATTTTTCTTAATAGAGATGCATACCCCATTTTTCCTATTTGGGCCTGAGCTAAAAAAATGTTTATCGTAATATCGGGTGGCTAATGTAGGTTCGTTGCGTTTTTTGAAATGGGTTTCCTGAATCATAATAAAATCTATGTTTTTTTTATGGAAATCATAAAAAGCTATGGAGCGTTTTTCTGCCGAGAGAAACCCCTTCACATTCTGACTAGCTATTGTCAGTGTGTTCATGATAGGTGCAAAGAGCTGGATATTGGTGATAATAAAGAGGATGTTACCTGCAGAGGAGGTGTACAGACAGATGTGTTTGACTCGCGTCCTGTCGGGGTGCTGAGTGGGGGGGAATGAGGGTGCGGTTAGGGATAGAAGGGGTAAGGTGCTATGGGGAGGGGGAGAAAAGGAGAAGAGTGTAAAGAGTTAGGAAATATGTGTCAGTTCTCAATATTCTGGTGACAAATAAGGATTAAAGGAGAGTGGACTTGGGTTGAGTAAGCAAAGGAGAAGCAAGGAAAAAAGGCTGCGAAAGAAAAAAAAAAGAAGGAGAAAAAAAACACACAAAATGTATGATAAAGAAGAGGATGAAAGGGAAAAGAAGAATACAATAAACAATAACAGTTATAAGAATAAATTCAGTCCAGGCAAATGGACAAGCCGGGTGCTTGTCTTAGATCAGTTATCGTTATATACCCATTTATAAAGTACCTATATGTCAGGCATTGCATATGCTTCCTAATGTTTCCTGTTTTAATAAATGTCACTTGAAGCTGGTTGCAGTTAAAAGCAAAATTCGTGAGCTTGTTACATCAGTAATTTTTAACTGTCTAAAACAAAGAATACATAGTCATCTTAACTCAACAATATGTATAAACTTAATATACAAAAAACATAAACAACATAAACAATGGGCCACAGCTTATGCATAGAGCCTCAGCTGTTTTTTGAAAATTCTAAACAAGATGTGATCTAGGCGGGTAGTTGTAGGCTAGGCTAGTCAAACCTTATAGTTAGGAGAGTTAGTAGGTAAGTCCAAAACAATGTTATAACAGTGCTTTTTATACTTGCCACAGTCCTTTAGAACTTTGAAGTTTCAAGTACGAGCAGGATGTTTGACGCTCACAACCATGTGAACTTCTCCGGGTGAAGTTGGGTTAAGGGATGTCGGTAGCACATTTGAGGTCGGAAAGAAAAGACATGTCTGTTTCATCCGGGTTGTTGTGTGTCATCTTCTATTGAATTAGTCGGGTTCGTTAGTCGCCTTTTGGCTTGGCTGGCTTGGTTGTCTGACTGAGGTCTCCTTTGTGGCTTTGGGGCCAACTGGTCGAAAGTAGTGTGGCGTATGTGTTGACTATCTTCTGTGGTCATGGTTGGGAAGCCCAGTGTTGTGCAGAAATTTTCGGCCTCCGTAATTGATCTGCATTCGTGGCGGATGCCATTTTTTGTAGCAATAATTGAGGTAGGAAAGCCCCATCTATAGGGAATTTTTAGCTGTCTCAAATGAGAGGTCAGGGCCGAGAGGTCTCTTCTCTTTTGTAGAGTCCTTGCGGACAGGTCTTGGAATATTTGTATACGATTATTTTGGTAAACCATGGCTTGCTGCTGTCTGGCCTGGTTATAAATCGCCTCCCGCTGTTGATAGTTTTGGAAGCGGACAATGATGTCCCTTGGTGGGGCGTCAGCTGCTGGTTTTGGGCGGAGAGCCCTATGTGCTCTATCTAGGATAAAATTAGATTGCTCCCCCTCAGCTGGGCCCGTCATCTCAGCAAAGAGACCTAGCAGAAACTCTCGTATCTCGTCGCCTTGAACAGACTCGGGGATGCCTCGAAACCGCAAGTTGTAGCGTCTAGTGCGGTTTTCAAGGTCATCCAGTTTATCTTCCAATTCCATTGAATATTGCTGTTGGTATTTAACTTTGGAGGATAATTCCGCCATCTTTTGGGCAATGACATATTCGTGTTCTTCCAATGAATCAACTCTTCGGCCTAAGTCGCCCATCTCTTTTTTAAGGTCTGCGCATTCAGTTCTTATGCAAGATTTGACCTGGTTTATCAGGTCTTCCATAGCTTTATAAGTAATGGGCGAGTCGGCCTGTGCCATAGGTATGGTGGGAGATGGGCTTCTCGGCATATCCGAGTCCTCCAAGTCCTCTGTGTTACTAGAAGGTGCGAGAGAAGGCCCAGGTTTTTGCTTAAATTTCTCTGATTGCCTGAAGAAAGCGTTCATGTCTTCCTGGGCTTTCTGGGATGTTTTGTGTTGTTTGTCATTCTTTGTCCCTCTTCTTTGCGACATTTTAGTGAAATAACAAAGGTACAGGCCAAGCTGCCAGGGAACTTATATGCAGAAGATATCGTAGTGTAATAGAGTTAACTTATAATAAAGATATAGTATATTTGTCCCACTCTCCAGAGGGAGATGCCCTCACTGGGCGATGTCGGCAAAGGGATTGAGGATATGACCCGCTGCTACGGTGAACAGCGGGAAATGGATGGAGAGAGGAGTTTTCTGTGTTTTTGTCACAGATTTAGCAAGATCACGTTAAAGTCAGTATGTAAAGGCAGCGAGTGTTAGATCCCTGCTATTCAGTTGCAATGTAGTTTGGGCGCAGTTATAGATGGCCTCCGATTAATAAAAGAGGGGCAGGAGAGACAGCGCCAGGGTTAGACTTAAAGTTAGTCCAGCGAATGGGCCTTGTCTGTAGTTGTTGATGTATGTATTGGTACATAAAGTCCGCAGGTCAGGCTTAGAAAAATCCTATTTCAAGTCGTTCCACCAGTTTCAGTGTCATGTAATAGAGGTTGGATTGTGGGTATAAGATTTGAGTTTTATGGTGGCGTAGGAGGACAAACTTTAGTGTTTGAGATATATGGAGCTTCCTTGTAGGTGACTCTTCCGACAGTACTGGTATTTAATAGTAAGTGCACCGGAGCGGAGTTACGGCCCTCCGGTGTCTGATATAGGTGTGATGAAGTGTCAGCAACTGTCTGTTTCAAGTCCTGCAAATGATCATACCCTTACAGAATCTGCCTTGGGGTATGTGGGTACAACCTCTCTCCTCGAAAACTTCTGTTATGTGTTGTAGAGTTAGTGTAAACCGGAGCGGGGGTTAGCTCTCCGGTGGGCTGCAAGGGTGTTAGGCAGGTATAAGGGTGTAGTGGCGTGGTAGTTGCTTACCCCTTGTGTCTTTTAATTATCGGAGAAGACAGCTAGTCCCAGTTCATGCGATCTTTTGCCGATGAGACACTGAAGATGATGGATATGAAGCTGCGTCACAGCTTGTGGCTCAAAGTCCTGTCACGTTGTATTGTGTTGTTTCTTCACTCATTTATGCGAGCAATTGCCATCGGAGCGAGAAAAAGTATTTTCTTGATCTACACACTTTCACATATATGCCTGTGTAGTCAAAACTTATGAGTTAGCTGATTAGGGCATTTTTATTCTATTTAGCACCCGGCTTGTGATGAGAGCATTAGTAAGATGCGGCCATCTTGGTTAGCCGTTCGCTCCGCCTCCAGCAAAACCTTACTACTTTATGTATGTTTTGAAAACCTCAATAAAAAATATATAAAAAAAAAATAAAAATAATAATTAATCAAAATAATATGAAATAAACTGCACACACGTCATGAATTCATATTTGTGTCATATAAGTGACAATAAACTCTAAAATATTTATTGTTTAAAAAGATAGATAATCACTTTATTAACCACTCTTCAGTTTTGCATAACCAATTTACCATTGCATAACCATTTACCACTGTGATTAACTTGTATCTAAGCCTCTTCTGACAGACCCTGATCACATTACTTTTTATTTATTATCTATTGACTTGCATTTTAGCCAATTAGTGCTGTGTTGTGCTGACTTAAATAACTCCACAGGCGTGAACACAATGCTATCTATATGGCCCACATGAACTAGCAGTCTTCTGTTGTGAAAAGCAATAAAAAAAGCATGTGATAAGAGGCTGTCTTTAGTGGCTTAGAAACAGGCAGAAATGTAGAGGTTTTAATGTTATAAAGTATATTAATATAACAATGTTGGTTGTGTAAAGTGGGGAATGGGTAGTAAAGGCGTTATCTATCTTTTTAAACAATAACAATTTTGTCATTGACTGTCTCTTTAAGTTAAAAAGAAAAACTGCAGTTGTTTGCCAAAAATATTGTAATCTAGGCCAGTCATACTAAGGGGCTGATTTATCATGGCGAATGGGCCTGTATACCCCTGTTCTTTAACTCATACACCTCCTCTGAGGCGGCAGACATCAATCCGCCCGATTTCATACGATTAAGTTGATTGACACCCCCGGCCGATTGACTGCGAATCTGCAGGGGGCGGCATTGCACAAGCAGTTCACCAATTAGAGGGCACATAGAGAGCAAACTATTGATAAGCAAGAGGGATTTTTGGATCTTCATTTTAGAAACTGGTATTAATAAGACCTGGATGGATTTGTATACATTTTACTTTCATCAATAGCTTGATATACATACATTTAACTCTTGTTATCACTTCAAAATTGAAATGTTGATACATAAATTCTATTTCTATACCCTTTTGCGTGATTATTGTTGTGTAGATTGCTCTTTTCTTTTCAGAAACGTTAACCATTTGATTATTTTGGCATAACTAGCAGCTAGATTACGAGTTTTGCGTTAGGCTGAAAAAGCAGCATTAACAGGTCCTAACACTGCTTTTTCACTACCACTGGTATTACGAGTTTTGCAGGTTTAGGGGCACCGCACACTTTTGGCCTTACCGTAAAACGACTTACGTAAACTTCGTAAAGTCTTTTTTCTATGGGACTTCCATAGCGCCGGTATTACAAATCTGTCCTGGGAGGCCAAAAAGTGAGCGGTACACGCTCTACCGACAAGATCCCTAACGCATTTTAAAGTCAGTAGTTAAGAGTTTTATGGTAACTCATAACTAAAGTGCTAAAAAGTACACTAACACCCATAAACTACCTATTAACCCCTAAACCGAGGCCCTCCCACATTGCAAACACTAAAATAAAATTATTAACCCCTGATCTGCTGCTCTGGACATCTGCCGCCCCCAAATAAAATTACTATCATTAACTACATTATTCCTATTTAAAACTAAATAAATACCTATAAAATAAACCCTAAGCTAGCTACAATATAACTAATAGTTATTGTAGCTAGCTTAGGGTTTATTTTATTTTACAGGCAAGTTTGTATTTATTTTAACTAGGTAGAATAGTTATTAAATAGTTATTAACTATTTAATAACTACCTAGCTAAAATAAATACAAATTTACATGTAAAATAAAAATAAGTTACAATAACACCTAACACTACACTACAATTAAATAAATTAACTAAATTAAAAACAATTAAAAAATTAAATTAAATTAGCTAAATCACAAAAAAACTGCAAAACTAAATTACAGAAAATAATAAACAAATTACAAGATATTTAAACTAATTACACCTAATCTAATAGCCCTATCAAAATAAAAAAGCCCCCCACCAAAAAAAAAAAACCTAGCCTAAACTAAACTACCAATAGCCCTTAAAAGCGTCTTTTGCAGGGCATTGCCCCAAAGAAATCAGCTCTTTTACCTGTAAAAAAAAAAAAAAAAATACAAACAACCCCCCCAACAGTAAAACCCACACAACCAAACCCCAAATAAAATACTAACTAAAAAAACCTAAGCTCCCCATTGCCCTGAAAAGGGCATTTGGATGGGCACTGCCCTTAAAAGGGCAGTTAGCTCTTTTGCGGCCCAAAGCCCTAACCTAAAAATTAAACCCACCCAATGCATCCTTAAAAAAACCTAACACTAACCCCCTGAAGATCGACTTACTGTTCTGAGGACCGGACATCCATCCTCAAGGAAGCGGCAGAAGTCTTCATCCAACTGGGCCGAAGACCTCAACAAAGCCGGGAGAAGTCTTCATCCAAGCCGGGCAAAGTGGTCCTCCAGACGGGCAGAAGTCTTCATCCAGACGGCATCTTCTATCTTCATCCATCTCACGCGGAGCGGCTCCATCTTCAATACATCCGACGTGGAGCATCCTCTTCATCCGGAGTCTTCTTACTGAATGACGGTTCCTTTAAGTGACATCATCCAAGATTGCGTCTCTTAGATTCTGATTGGCTGATAGAATTCTATCAGCCATTCGGAATTAAGGTAGAAAAAATCCTATTGGCTGATGCAATCAGCCAATAGGATTGAACTTGCATTCTATTGGCTAATTGGAACAGCCAATAGAATGCGAGCTCAATCCTACTGGCTGATTGGATCAGCCAATAGGATTGAACTTCAATCCTATTAACTGATTGCATCAACCAATAGGATTTTTTCTAACTTAATTCCGATTGGCTGATAGAATTCTATCAGCCAATCGGAATCTAAGGGACACCATCTTGGATGACATCACTTAAAGGAACTGTCATTCAGTAAGAAAACTCAGGATGAAGAGGATGCTCCGCGTCGGATGTTTTGAAGATGGAGCCGCTCCGCGTCGGATGAAGGTAGAAGATGCCATCTGGATGAAGACTTCTGCCCGTCTAGAGGACCACTTTGCCCGACTTGGATGAAGACTTCTCCCGGCTTCGTTGAGGACTTCGGCCCAGTTGGATGAAGACTTCTGCTGCTTCCTTGAGGATGGATGTCCGGTCTTCAGAACAGTAAGTCGATCTTCAGGGGGTTAGTGTTAGTTTTTTTAAGGGTGTATTGGGTGGGTTTTATTTTCAGGTTAGGGCTTTGGGCCACAAAAGAGCTAACTGCCCTTTTAAGGGCAATACCCATCCAAATGCCCTTTTCAGGGCAATGGGGAGCTTAGGCTTTTATAGTTAGTATTTTATTTGGGGGGTTGGTTGTGTGGGTGGTGGGTTTTACTGTTGGGGGGTTGTTTGTATTTTTTTTTACAGGTAAAAGAGCTGATTTCTTTGGGGCAATGCCCCGCAAAAGGCCCTTTTAAGGGCTATTGGTAGTTTAGTTTAGGCTAGGGTTTATTTTATTTTGGGGGGGATTTTTTTTATTTTGATAGGGCTATAAGATTAGGTGTAATTAGTTTAAATATCTTGTAATTTGTTTATTATTTTCTGTAATTTAGTGTTTTTTTGTGTGATTTAGCTAATTTAATTTAGTTAATTTATTTAATTGTAGTGTAGTGTTAGGTGTTATTGTAATTTAGGTTAGGTTTTATTTTACAGGTAAATTTGTATTTATTTTAGCTAGATAGTTATTAAATAGTTAATAACTATTTAATAACTATTCTACCTAGTTAAAATAAATACAAACTTGCCTGTAAAATAAAAATAAACCCTAAACTATCTACAATGTAACTATTAGTTGTAAGGTAGCTAGCTTAGGTTTTATTTTATAGGTAAGTATTTAGTTTTAAATAGGAATTATTTAGGTAATAATATTTAGATTTATTGTAATTATATTTAAGTTAGGTGGTGTTAGGGTTAGGGTTAGACTTAGGTTTAGGGGTTAATACATGTAGTATAGTGGCGGCGACGTTGGGGGCGGCAGATTAGGGGTTAATAAATGTAGGTAGGTGGTGGCGATGTTAGGGATGGCAGATTAGGGGTTAATAATATTTAACTAATGTTTGCGAGGCGGGAGTGCAGCGGTTTAGAGTTAAATATGTTTATTGTAGTGGCGGCGATGTCCGGAGCGGTAGATTAGGGGTTAATAAGTATAATGTAGGTGGCGGCGGTGTCTGGAGCGGCAGATTAGGGGTTAATAAGTATAATGTAGGTGTCGGCAATGTTGGGGGTGGCAGATTAGGGGTTAATAAGTGTAAGATTAGGGGTGTTTAGACTCGGGGTTCATGTTAGGGTGTTAGGTATAAACATAAAATGTGTTTACTCATAGGAATCAATGGGGCTGCGTTACTGTGTTTTATGCTGCTTTATTGCAGGTGTTAGACTTTTTCTCAGCCGGCTCTCCCTGTTGATTCCTATGGGGAAATCGTGCACGAGCACGTACGACCAGCTCACCGCTGACTTAAGCAGCGCTGGTATTGGAGTGCGGTAAGGAGCACAATTTTGCTCAACGCTCACTTCTTGCCTTTTAACGTTGGGTTTGTAAAAACCTGTAATACCAGCACTGCAGGTAAGTGAGCGGTGAGAGAAAACTGCTCGTTAGCACCGCATAGCCTCTAACGCAAAACTTGTAATCTGGCCGTAGGTGTTTTAATTTCCTAGATAATGCTTTATTTGTGCTGAGCTTCCAATAAAGATTAAGCAACTAGCATTTGCAAAACATGTTTGATGAGCCTTATAAAATGGGGTTGTTAATATATACTTTTTGAATGACCATGTTTTTCACTTTTTGAGAAATAAAGCTGCTTTTTAATTTAAATACATTAGACATTATGAGCTAGATTACAAGTGGAGCACAAAATATCACTTTTGCAAGTAATACCAGTGCACGCAAATGTGAGTTGGTATTAAGAGTTAGCTGCAATGCTCATGAGAATGTGCTTCTATAAGCTCCAATGGGAGCCTCAGAGAGGGGTAAGAGAGTAGCACAGTCAATGACAACCTTCTATATGTTCCTGCTCCTACATGCAGGAAAAGAGTTTTGGGAAAGATAGACAGTATTTGGTATATAGAAGTGCTCACAGCTATAGGGCATAAGAATAATATATTGTAAATGTGAATAATACACTTAATGGAAAATACACTTACGACGCGTTTCGCCATTTGCACGGCTTCATCAAGATGGATTCTCATGTTTGTAGGCAAATTTAAATACACACTGTGCAAACGGCAAACCGCATTGATGGTTCTATCCTTGTAATCAGCTCTACACTGAAGGACAATTACAGGCAACTTTGTTTAATTCTCTGCGCAGAGATATACTTGTTCGGTAAAGAAATACCCCAATTGGCTATTGACAGTTACGGGACGTGACGGCGTGACGGTGACGGACCAGGAAACTGTATCATTCTACAACCAGAGAGCTGAGGGGCAGTTACAGTAACTTGAGAGACGCCAGCAGGAAATCAAAGGATACAAGGTATCACAATATGCTAAATAACAGTTTCGCTGAACACAGCGACCTGAGAGCAGTCTTGGAGTAAGGTATTTAACCCTTAAAGATATCAGTGTTATTATTACACGCACCGGACCGAATAAGAGGTCAAAAAATATGTTTTGAATGTACTACTACAAGTAAATAACTGGGCACCTTTTTTTAATAATTTACACACAAGGACTGTGGTTGTTATCCGAATATATTTTTTCGGACATTACTAAGCAAACCTGTTTAGGTTAACAATACAAAGACCCTAAGTATTTTGCACATGATCATTTTGGCATTCGCCACTATTTTATTTATTGTCCTTTTTAGATAATAAATGTATTTATTATTATACACCATTGAGTATTATCATTACTGATCAATATTATTATCCTAAATTGCTTCAAATAAGTGTATTTTCCATAAAGTGTATTATTCACATTTACAATATATTATTCTTACACGCTATAGCTGTGAGCGCTTCTATATACCAAATACTGTCTATCCAATGGGAGCCTCGTTCTTATGCTGTGAGACATGGCATTAGAACTAGCGCAGTGAAGGGGTAAGTCGCGCAGTGAAGGGGTAAGTCGCGCAGTAATGGCAGCAAATTGAAAATATATATGTATTAACACATAAATATATATGTATATAAGCATATATTTTTCTAACACCCTAGAACTGCCAACTTTAGCCCCCAAAAACTGCTAAGTGCAGTTACTTTATTTAAAAATAAAGATGCTGCTATCTTTATTTTTTTAATAAAGTATATTACACTGTATTTTGGGGGCATTTGGTGGACATTTATAAAAATTAACCAGAGATTTGATCTCTGGTTAATTTTAAAAGCGTGTATTGCTACCGAGGGCTCGCAGTAGCAATAACCAGCCTTGTAATGGCTGGTTATTTATTTTGCGCCCACAAAGGGGAAAATTTGCCCATTTGCGGGCGCACAATAATTTAGCGTTCCACTTGTAATTTAGGCCTATATTATCCTAATCAGGGAAAATGTTAAGGGTGTGACTGCGAGGGGCAATTGTAAATGTGTCATAGCCTCTAAATAAAGATGTAGCTAAAGGTTTAAGCAGTAGTTAATTGCAAGGTGATAGTTGTATGTCTGTTGACTTCAATAGTTGTTGGGTGCTCTGCTCAAAACGACACTCTAGCTTCTACTACATACTGAAGTTCGTTGGCTCTCAAGAGGTTGAGTGCTTTGTCGTGTATACGAATTGAGTAAAATAAACAAATTGAATTCTGCAATCTAATTCCACAAACTTTGGTGCACAAAATTGGCATATCTTGCTGACATATTTGAACATTTGAATAAAATAAACACCAGTATGGAAAAGAAAAAGGAGAAAATATTTTAACAGCAGTAGATAAAATTTGTGCTATGAGAGACAAAATAGCAATTTGGAAAAGGAAAGTGACAGAAGGAAATTTAGAAATGTTTTCTAAAACTGCTGAGTGTGAGCTAAAATATGAAATCAGCTCGCTAATTGTTGACCGTTTAACATTGCTTGAAGAGAAGTTCAGCATCACTTCCCAAATGTCGAAATTCAAGACTATGATTGGATCAGAAATCCATTTATTTCAACTGCAACAAGGAACTTTTCACTTATTGAAGAAGAAGAGTTAGCTGACCTAAAAAATTATCGAAATCTGTTAATGATGTATGAAGAGGGTGACTTACACAGCTTTGGGATTTGCATTTCAAAAATGCATCCAATTATAGCTAAAAAAGCATTAAAAATGATTTAACAGTTTTCTAGTATCCTTTTCAACGATGACAAACTTAAAGACACTGAAACGTGGAAGCTAAAAAATGCTTGATGATGAAATGCGAGTGTCTTTATCTAATATTCCACCAAATATTCAGAAACTGTGTTCATCCCATCAACCTCATACATCTCATTAACCCCTTAACGACGCATGTCATACAGGGTACGTCGCACACAACCTGGTCTTTAAAGACCAGCGAAGTACCCTGTACGACATCAGGGTTTAAAGCGGCTGGAAGTGATCCTGATCGCTTCCAGCCGCTTTCAAGGTATTGCTGTGATGCCTCGACATTGAGGCATCACTGCAATACCTTTTTTCCAAAACCAATGCAGAGAGAGCCACTCTGTGGCCCTCTCTGCACCGGTAGCGATGGGCCCGTTCGTTGGTGGGTGGGAGCAGCTGCAGGGAGGTGGGTGGGCGGCCCATCGCTACCCGGCATCCGGTTCCTGAATGTGCAATGTGCACGCCGGGTGCCGGGAGCGTGCAGGGGCCTGCAGGGAGCGCGCATGCGCGCGCATGTGTGCGCGCGATCGCGTAACAGCCACTGCCACCAATGAATCAATGAATGGGAGAGAGGGAGGGGGGAAATAATTGTCAAAAGGATCTGGGAGGGGGAGAGGGAGGAGGGTATTAGGGGGGGCAGCTACACTACAGAAAAAATTTAATTACATACAAAAAAATAAAAAATAAACATTTTTGGAGGCAAATTGGGTACTGGCAGACAGCTGCCAGTACCCAAGATGGCAGCAAATAGGATGTGGGCAAGCGTTATAGAGCTGATTGGGGGGGGATCAGAGAGGTTTGGGGCTAAGGGGGGGGGTCCATTACAGCTAAACAGATATATTTTTTTTTTTTTAAATTCATAAAAAAAAAAAAAAAGCCTTTTATTTTAGTACTGGCAGAGTTTCTGCCAGTACTTAAGATGGCGGGGACAATTGTGGGGTGGGGGAGGGAAGAGAGATGTTTGGGAGGGATCAGGGGGTGGGATCTCTCAGGTGGGAGGCTGATCTCTACACTAAAGCTAAAATTAACCCTGCAAGCTCCCTACAAGCTATCTAATTAACCCCTGCACTGCTGGGCATAATACACGTGTGATGCGCAGCAGCATTTAGCAGCCTTCTAATTACCAAAAAGCAACACAAAAGCCATAAATGTCTGCTATTTCTGAACAAAGGGGATCCCAGAGAAGCATTTACAACCATTTATGCCATAATTGCACAAGTTGTTTGTAAATAATTTCAGTGAGAAACCTAAAATTTTAAAAAAATTTAACATTTTTTTTTATTTGATCGCATTTGGCGGTGAAATGGTGGCATGAAATATACCAAGATGGGCCTAGATCAATACTTGGGGTTGTCTACTACACTAAAGCTAAAATTAACCCTAGAAGCTCCCTACATGCTCCCTAATTAACCCCTTCACTGCTGGGCATAATACATGTGTGGTGCGCAGTGGCATTTAGCGGCCCTCTAATTACCAAAAAAGCAATGCCAAAGCCATATATGTCTGCTATTTATGAACAAAGGGGATCCCAGAGAAGCGTTTACAACCATTTTTGCCATAATTGCACAAGTTGTTTGCAAATAATTTCAGTGAGAAACCTAAAGTTTGTGAAAAAAATTATGAAAAAGTGAATTTTTTCTTTATTTGATCTCATTTGGCGGTGAAATGGTGGCATGAAATATACCAAAATGGGCCTAGATCATTACTTTGGGATGTCTTCTAAAAAAAAATATATACATGTCAAGGGATATTCAGGGATTCCTGAAAAATATCAGTGTCCCAATGTAACTAGCGCTAATTTTGAAAAAAAGTGGTTTGGAAATAGCAAAGTGCTACTTGTACTTATTGCCCTATAACTTGCGAAAAAAGCAAAGAACGTGTAAACATTGGGTATTTCTAAACTCAGGACAAAATTTAGAAACTATTTAGCATGGGTGTTTTTTGGTGGTTGTAGATGTGTAACAGATTTTGGGGGTCAAAGTTAGAAAAAAGTGTGTTTTTTCCATTTTTTCCTCATATTTTATAATTTTGTTTATAGTAAATTATAAGATATGATGAAAATAATGGTATCTTTAGAAAGTCCATTTAATGGCGAGAAAAACGGTATATAATATGTGTGGGTACAGTAAATGAGTAAGAGGAAAATTACAGCTAAACACAAACACCGCAGAAATGTAAAAATAGCCCTGGTCCTTAAGGGAAAGAAATTGAAAAATGGCCTTGTCCTTAAGGGGTTAAAATGCTAAGTAGTTATTACACCTTTTTTAATTCTTGCACATACTTACACATAATTACATACTGTTACTTGTAAATACATTTCGTTATTATATAATTTATGTATGTGTCCATATCTCTTAAAACAACTTAGTTTAACCTCCTGTTTGCTAGTACAACTGAATTACTGTGTCGCAAAATGATGTAGGTCTGAAAAGTGTGTCACCAACATGAACATTTTGGAAAGCTCTGCTCTAGGTAGCCATTTTTGATCAGGGAAGTTACATTTCCCCTATGAAAGATGGCAGACAAATGTAAAGTATATGTACAGAGAGAGTACTTGGCAAATATGCGGGCAGCAGACGGACAATGATTCCCCTGCTTAAACAAAAATAATGAGACATTTGTGAGGTAAACTTGAACTTTGGTAATTTGATTAAAAAATGAAACAGCCCTACTGTTTCTGGAAGGAATGATCATCCACGTAGATCTGTTACGTAAATGTTGCCTGGAGAAGATAAGTTTTAATTGTAATGTTTTCCTAATGATAACAGGTTTAAAATGGTATCAGGTGTTCTTATTGCTGTCAGAATATTGTCTGTGGCTTTATTGTGAGCCAAGGTTTCAAGCATACAGAGTTCAATTTCATAAAATTTAGCAATTATATTTGCAGATTTAGTAAGTCATTTACAAATTAAATTAATCAGTAAGTAGATAACTGCAAAATGTAAGGAAAATATTGCTGAATTTTGAAGTCACATATTTAATTTTCTAAAAAAAAATTGTAAGGAAAACAGCTCTTGTTTTCTGCCTGCAGAGGGCACTCTGTACCTATGAATCTCTGATCTAGTCACATTTTCCAGTTGTGTTTGTGTGTGTGTTTAAAGAAAAAGCATGAATTCAGATATCTTAATTCTAGGAGAAATGATGACATACATGCAAAAAGATGTTGTATACGAGCTTTAATACAGTTTCATTATTTTATTACTTTGCCACACATTGATCAGATGGCTTCACTAGCTTATATATCTAAAGGGTTAATTAGGTAAGGTATTACTGATTTTGCCTTGATGCTGGCATATGAGCTTACATGCCTTGGCCAAAATATGATACTAAAAACTTCCATTTTCAGATAAGGTTGAGGATAAAGTGTGGATATTTGCTTTGTCTTAAAGGGACACTGAACCCAATTTTTTTCTTTCGTGATTCAGATAGAGCATGAAATTTTAAGCAACTTTCTAATTTACTCCTATTATCAATTTTTCTTTATTCTCTTGATATCTTTATTTGAAATGCAAGAATGTAAGTTTAGATGCCGGCCCATTTTTGGTGAACAACCTAGGTTGTCCTTGCTGATTGGTGGATAAATTCATCCACCAATCAAAAACTTCTGTCCAGAGTCCTGAACCAAGAAAAAAGCTTAGATGCCTTTTTTTTCCAAATAAAGATAGCAAGAGAATGAAGAAACATTGATAATAGGAGTAAATTAGAAAGTTGCTTAAAATTGCATGTTCTATCTGAATTACAAAAGAAAAAATTTGGGTTCAGTGTCCCTTTAATCTATGTCACGATCCATATCTCTTTAGAGTAATTTAGAGGGACGTTAAACAAGTTGAGTGCAATCATTTGCGCCCAAGCGATGAGGTATATCTCAGAGCTCTCTGGTTCACTATTTTTGAAAATAAAAAGTTGCACACATCAAAAATACATTACAAAGTACAGTTGCACTCATAATACCATTGTGTAATAAACATTATTAAAAAAAAAATATTGCACACAAAAGTTCTAAGGGCACAAAGATATGAGATCTCGGGTGTTAGAAAAAAACCCATCAAAGGGCTTTAACATAGAGATACATACAGATACATGTTTAAAGATGTATATGTATGTATAGATATATGTGTATATACAGTATATATGTGTACATATGTATTTATGTATGTATATATGTATTTACAGACATATGTATACATATAAAGACATATATATATATATATATATATATATATATATATATATATATATATATATGGATTGAGAGTTTGGTATATAGGTGCAAAACAGTACTTATAACTAAAAATGAATCAGTTTACATTCATGATATTAATCAATAAATTAATACAATTAAAAAACTCTAAAATATGTACATATAGGAATATATATTGTAATGAAGTCCGGTAACTGAAGTCCCAAAAGTAGTCTAAAAAAGTTGAAAGGACTTTCTTAATGAGACAAACTTCAGGTAAGTTGGTATGCCCACAGAGACCAATAGTGATAGATGAACTTCCTACTTACAAGAAACTACCTCAATCAAGATGAGGTAAGTGCCGCACAGATTGTTAAGTAGTTGGTTCTCTAGTCATTGGCTCCTTCCATATACGTGTAGATCCACTTTTGTCAAAACCCCTGGGAGAAAGATTTCCTCTTTGTTTATTCCCTCAAATCAGTTGCAATCCCATTTGGAATCGATGTGGAGAGAGGAAATACAAGCAAAAGATAGTGCAATATTGTTTTTATAAAACACACAAGCGGCTAGATTTAGAGTTTTGCGTTAGCCGTCAAAAGCAGCGTTAAGGGGTCCTAACGCTGCTTTTGGCTGCCCGCTGGTATTTAGAGTCAGCCAGGAAAGGGTCTAACGCTCACTTCCCTACCGCGATTCCAGGCTACCGCAGATCCCCTTACGCTAATTGCGTATCCTATCTTTTCAATGGGATCTGCCTAACGCCGGTATTTGGAGTCTTGGGAGAAGTGAGCTGTAGACCCTCTACCGACAAGACTCCAGCCGCAAAAAAAAGTCAGTAGTTAAGAGCTTTATGGGCTAACGCCGGAATATAAAGCTATTAACTACTGTGCTCTAAAGTACACTAACACCCATAAACTACCTATGTACCCCTAAACCGAGGCCCCCCACATCGCCGCCACTCTAATAATTTTTTTAACCCCTAATCTGCTGACCGGAAATCGCCGCCATCTACGTTATACTTATGAACCCCTAATCTGCTGTCCCTAACATCGCCGACCCCTATATTATATTTATTAACCCCTAATCTGTCCCCCCAATGTCGCTGCCACCTTATCTACACTTATTAACCCCTAATCTGCCGACCGGACCTCGCCGCCACTATAATAAATGTATTAACCCTAAACCGCTTAACTCCCGCCTTGCAAACACTATAATAAATAATATTAACCCCTAATCTGCCCTCCCTAACATCGCCGCCACCTACCTACAATTATTAACTCCTAATCTCCTGCCCGCACCGTCGCCGCTACTATAATAAAGTTATTAACCCCTAAACATAACTCTAACCCTAACCCTAACACCCCCTAACATAAATATAATTTATATTAAACAAAATAATAATCCTAAACTTAACTAATTTATTCCTATTTAAAACGAAATACTTACCTATAAAATAAACCCTAATATAGCTACAATATAATTAATAATTACATTGTAGCTATTTTAGGATTTATTTTTATTTTACAGGCAACTTTGTATTTATTTTAACTAGGTACAAAAGCTATTAAATAGTTAATAACTATTTAATAGCTGCCTAGTTAAAATAAATACAAATTACATGTAAAATAAATCCTAACCTAAGTTACAATTAAACCTAACACTACACTATCATTAAATTAATTAAATAAATTACCTAGAGTTACCTACAATTAAAAACAATTAAATAAACTATTCTATAATACAAAAAAAAACAAACACTAAATTACAAAAAATAACAAAGAATTACAAGCAGTTTAAACTAATTACACCTAATCTAAGCCCCCTAATAAAATAAAAAAGCCCCCCAAAATAAAAAATCCCCTACCCTATTCTAAAATACAAAAGTAATCAGCTCTTTTACCAGCCCTTAAAAGGGCTTTTTGCGGGGCCTTGCCCCAAAGTAATCAACTCTTTTGCCTGAAAATAAAAATACAATACCCCCCCCCAACATTACAACCCACCACCCACATACCCCTACTCTAACCCACCCAAACCCCCCTTAAAAAACCTATCACTAACCCCCTGAAGATCTCCCTACCTTGAGTCGTCTTCACCCAGGCGAGCCGAATTCTTCATCCAAGAGGAGCAAGAAGATGTCCTCCATCCGGTAGAAGTCTTGATCCAAGCGGCAAAGAAGAGGTCCTCCATCCGGGCGAAGTCTTGATCCAAGCGGCAAAAGAAGAGGTCTTCCATCCGGGCGATGTCTTCTTCCAAGCGGCATCTTCTATCTTCTTTCTTCCGGATCCATCTTCATCCCGCCGAAGCGGAACATCCTTCTTCCCCGACAGACTAACAACGAATGAAGGTTCCTTTAAGGGACGTCATCCAAGATGGCGTCCCTTCATTTCCGATTGGCTGATAGAATTCTATCAGCCAATCGGAATTAAGGTAGAAAAAATCTGATTGGCTGATTGGATCAGCCAAAGGATTGAACTTCAATCTGATTGGCTGATTGCATCTGCCAATCAGATTTTTTCTACCTTAATTCCGATTGGCTGATAGAATTCTATCAGCCAATCGGAATTGAAGGGACGCCATCTTGGATGACGTCCCTTAAAGGAACCTTCATTCGTCGTTAGTCCGTCGGGGAAGAAGGATGTTCCGGGTCGGCGGGATGAAGATGGATCCGGAAGAAAGAAGATAGAAGATGCCGCTTGGAAGAAGACATCGCCTGGATGGAAGACCTCTTCTTTGCCGCTTGGATCAAGACTTCTACCGGATGGAGGACATCTTCTTGCTCCGCTTGGATGAAGAATTCGGCTCGGCTGGGTGAAGACGACTCAAGGTAGGGAGATCTTCAGGGGGTTAGTGATAGGTTTTTTTAAGGGGGGTTTGGGTGGGTTAGAGTAGGGGCATGTGGGCTGTAATGTTAAGGGGGGTATTGTATTTTTATTTTCAGGCAAAAGAGCAGATTACTTTGGGGCAAGGCCCCGCAAAAAGCCCTTTTAAGGGCTGGTAAAAGAGCTGATTACTTTTGTATTTTAGAATAGGGTAGGGGATTTTTTATTTTGGGGGGCTTTTTTATTTTATTAGGGGGCTTAGATTAGGTGTAATTAGTTTAAACTGCTTGTAATTCTTTTTTATTTTTTGTAATTTAGTGTTGTTTTTTTTTGTATTATAGAATAGTTAATTTAATTGTATTTAATTGTAGGTAATTGTAGGTAATTTATGTAATTAATTTAATGATAGTGTAGTGTTAGGTTTAATTGTAACTTAGGTTAGGATTTATTTTACATGTAATTTTGTATTTATTTTAACTAGGTAGCTATTAAATAGTTATTAACTATTTAATAGCTTTTGTACCTAGTTAAAATAAATACAAAGTTGCCTGTAAAATAAAAATAGCTACAATGTAATTATTAATTATATTGTAGCTACATTAGGGTTAATTTTATAGGTAAGTATTTAGTTTTAAACAGGAATAATTTAGTTAATTTTAGGAATATTATTTCGTTTAATATAAATTATATTTATGTTAGGGGGGTGTTAGAGTTATGTTTAGGGGTTAATAACTTTATTATAGTAGCGGCGATGGTGCGGGCGGGAGATTAGGGGTTAATAATTGTAGGTAGGTGGTGGCGATGTTAGGGAGGGCAGATTAGGGGTTAATACTATTTATTATAGTGTTTGCGAGGCGGGAGTGCGGCGGTTTAGGGGTTAATACATTTATTATAGTGGCGGCGAGGTCCGGTCGGCAGATTAGGGGTTAATAAATGTAGGTAAGGTGGCAGCGACGTTGGGGGGGGGCAGATTAGGGGGTAATAAATATAATATAGGTGTCGGCGATGTTAGGGGCAGCAGATTAGGGGTTCATAGCTATAATGTAGGTTGCGGCGGTGTCCGGAGCGGCAGATTAGGGGTTAATAGTATGATGCAGGTGTCAGCGATAGCGGGGGCGGCAGATTAGGGGTTAATAAGTGTAAGGTTAGGAGTGTTTAGACTCGGGGTTCATGTTAAGGTGTTAGGTGCAGATTTAGAGAGTGTTTCCCCATAGGAAACAATGGGGCTGCGTTAGGAGCTGAACGCTGCTTTTTTGCAGGTGTTAGGTTTTTTTTTCAGCCAGCTCAGCCCCATTGTTTCCTATGGGGATATCGTGCACAAGCACGTTTTCCCAGCTTACCGCTACCGTAAGCAACGCTGGTATTGAGAGTTGAAGTGGAGCTAAGTTAGGCTCAACGCACCCTTTTTTGAGCCTAACGCAGCCCCTCAGACAACTCTAAATACCAGCGTTGTTGGAAGGGTGCGTTGGGAAAAAAAGCAGCGTTAGCTACGCGGGTCTTTACCGACAAAACTCTAAATCTAGCCGTTAGTATTTTATTGAATTGAAAAACAACGGTAAAACTTGCTTACATTTTATAACCTCAATTTGCATATGAGGTATCAGTATTGTTTGCTATGGTATTCACTCAAAATAGCAACAAACAAACAAGGAAATTCTTTCTTGCTAAAAACAACAGCAACAGTTCACAGTCAATTCATATGTAAAATCAGCTGTTTTGCCAAGGGGACAAGGATCTCATCTAGAAATATTCATCCTGACGCGTTTCAAAGGTCACTTATGGATTATACCTGCCTTCTTCATCAGGACTTCATTACAATATATATTCCTATATGTACATATTTTAGAGTTTTTTATTGTATTCATTTATTGATTAATATCATGAATGTAAACTGATTCATTTTTAGAGCCCTTTGTCATTAAGTAGATGAAAACATGTAAAAACATAATTATGCAATATTTATTTTTAATAAAGGTTTTAACTATGTATTTACTGTAAATATTTGACATTTGAATGTTCTGCACATTTCAGGATATGTTCTTTGCATTTATAAATAGATATTCCTATAAATATCTGTATATATATATAATCATATAGATATATAGTTATAAATATATATTTGTGCAAAAATCAATCAGATATATGTAGAAATATGTATTTGTGAATAAATAGAATATATTCAGTTATGTAAAGAACATTGGAATATGAAAATATTTTCATGTCGGGTTAGTGCAAATGAGATTATGGGATAGTGTTTGCGCGTTTGCGTTTACTTCTATGGGAGAATACGTCAATGTGCACGCTATATTCTAAGTACGTTTTTTTGTGCTAATCAGGTTACAGCTAGAGTGAAAACAGTTTACTTTCACTTTGCAATACAAGCGCAAGCCAACTAGCGCAAAAATCTTACTTCTAGAAAAGTTAGCGCTCTAGTGGAAGCGAAAAATTCCACTTCACTTGTAATCTAGCCCAAAAGGTTTAATGTTTAAAAAAACACTTTACAATATGCTTTCATTATTTATTTTGCCCCTTTTCTGTAATTCTAAAAAAAACGTGCGTTTTCCAAATACCATTAGATGTGCATGCTCCAGAATTCACAAGCCTAACCTTGCTACATTCTACGCAGTGATTGAGTACTATAGTAGCTCATTTCTATCTCTCACTAACTGGCGTTAACCGAGCAGATCAGGTAATAAGCTTTTAAAAGGATATGTCCAGGGACTGAAAACCAATGCAAATTTTGTTCATAAAATGAAGGTTTAAATACTTATTCTGCATACAGACTTTTTCCACTGTAGTGTGTCATTATAGTATGCATATATAAAGAACATGTGAGTTATGTCACCTTAATAAAAAGAAAATTCAAAGACTTGATCATATAAAGCGTTTGGGAAAACACACACACACACACATACACATATATACATATATACATTACAGTAAAAACCTGCTATATTTTGTTTGTATTTCTTCCTTATTGAAGAGAGGCCCTATTCGTATTAAGTACTACAAAATGCTGATGTTTATATTACTAAAGCTATCAGTGTACTTGTGCAGGGGTATCAAGCTCATTGTATCCAGGGGCCACTGGCCAAGAGTTCTTGTCCCATGGGGGCCACTTGAACAGTGTGTGCTCTGGAAGTGACATTTACCCAAGTAGTAGGGCATAGTAGGAGCTGTAGTTCACAATAGATATACACAGTGTATATTTAGTGAGTGTCAAGTGAAGTGATCATTCTGGAATTGAATAAAAAGTGACATTTATCCAAGCAGTGCATAATGGGAGTCTACACTGGACAATGCATGTTTGTCTTTATATTTATCTTGTGAGTGCCTATATAGAACATCAACTTGTTATACCTCTTAGAACCCTAAAAAAATTGATGGGGCCACATTAATAATTTATTTCATAAACAAGGGAGGGCCAGATTAAACTATTTTAAAGGCCGCAAATGGACCCAGGGCCGGTACTTTCAGACCACTGTACTAGTGATAGGTCTATGGTGAGCTCTGCACCCTATTTAATACTGTAGCACCCACAAAAAAACTCAAAGGAGCCAGAGGGAAAAGGGCAGATAAAAAAAAAAGTAGAAAACGATGCCCCCCAAATATATCTCTACACCTTTGATATTAATCTTGTCACCAATGTTTTGTACACACAAACTTTATGCTCTAGAACCAGTGAACTCAAATATCCTAAATGCTCCACACATTTTGCAGGTCCTTCCTGCCACATTCATTCCATAAAGATGAAGCCACCTAAGCATACCAGCACACATGGCCATGCCCTGCCTTGTCTTTACCCATTGGCTACCCTGACTCAGCCCGTTCTCTAGGTGCCAGATCCTAGGTTGGGAAATGTTGGAAAATGATTCTGTATTGTTAGGTGGATAATTTTAACATCCATGTACAATGGAGCAGAGCAGTAATGCAGAGAGCTGGCTGTGTCTACTTGAAATGGGAATATTGTTTCCTCTTTAATTACTTTTAAATTAATTCATTCTCCAGTCTGCTAAATTCACTGGTTTCAAAGGTTCCTCCAGGTTTATTCGTTACAATGTTATTCAGTGCAGTGGATTAATTAAAGCTTGATCATTACTCTGTTGTTTAGTAAATCAGATTGAAAAAGGTAACATAGGGAGGCCTATTTATCAAGCCGTCAACTGTGCGGCATTCGCTGGCACCAATACGCTCGCCTGACATTGCCTAACATCGCGGCTGCGGACCTGAATACGCTCTTCAAATTTAACAAAAAAGCTGACAAAAAGCCGCGCACCAAGTACGGGGCAATGAGCAGCAGACTGTTGTTAACTGACAGTCATCGATCTCGCTGCGCTTTGGCTTTTTCACAGCTTTATTTGTATACTGTTACTAAACACAGCCATTATCCTAAAATGTTTAACCCCTATCCCGCCGCTCCCGGACCCCGCCGCAACTAAAGTTATTAACCCCTATCCTGCTGCTCCCGGAGCCCACCGCAACTCTAATAAACTTATTAACCCCTATCCCGCTGCTCCCGGACCCCACCGTCACCTACATTATGTTATTAACCCCATATCCCGCCTCTCACGGAGCCCACCGCAACTAAATAAAGTTATTAACCCCTAAACCGCCAGCCCCCCACATCGCCATAAACTAAATAAACCTATTAACCTCTAAACCTAACAACCCTCTAACTTTATATTAAATATTAATTCATCCTTATATTATAATAAATTTAAACTTAACTTTAGATTTAAATTAAGCTATATTAAACTACAAATTAACCTACCCTAACTATTATACTAAAATTACATTAAACTATATTAACTGAAAATTTGGTTAAGCACATCTAATAAAAACATATATTTAAATGCACATCTTGTGGGAGTGCTGCCAAAATGACCAAAATACGTGTTTAACAAGGGCAAGCATTGGGGCACCTCCAAACACATAAGACCACATATTATTTTACATATGACTAAGATCCCATCTTTTTTTAAAAAAAATAAGAAATATTAAGAAAGCAATTTTTTGCAGCATTAAGAAACAAGTTTAAAATATGTGAAATAATATGTGGTCTTATGTGTTTGGAGGTGCCCCAATGCTTGCCCCTGTTAAATACTTATTTTGGTCATTTTGGCACCACAATATGTGCATTAAAATATATGTTTTTATTAGATGTTCTTAACTAAATTTTCTGTTGATTTATCACTAGGGAAACTGACCAAATCCCATTGGTTTAAAGCACTCCACCCTGTTCAGGTGTGTTCCAGACAATGTTATTTAATTGTGTGTATATAAAGCCAGGGAAGCTCATTCTATGCAGGCTTGATTTGAGGTATAGTATTGAAATGTTGGACTCCTATTTTGGCATATAAGAATTGTATTATTCAGCCCAGTTAGGCTAATGTTAGTGTTAGGACCAGTCTATTGTGGGATAGGATTGAGCTTGCATTCTATTGGCTGATTGGATCAGCCAATAGGATGAAAGCTCAATCCTATTGGCTGATTGCGACAGCCAATAGGATCTTTTCAACCTTAATTCTGATTGGCTGATAGAATTCTATTAGCCAGTCAGAATCTAAGGGATGCCATCTTGGATGACGTCACTTAAAGGAACCTTCATTCGTCGGGAGTCGTCGGAAGAAAAGGATGCTCCACGCCGGATGTCTTAAAGATGGACCTCCTCGCCGGATGGATGAAGATAGAAGATGCCGTCTGGGTGAAGACTTCTGCGGGCTTGAATGAAGACTTCTGCCGGCTTCGATGAGGACTTCTCCCGGCTTCTTGGAGGATGGATGTTGGATCTTCAAAACTGTAAGTGAATCTTCAGGGATTAGTGTTAGGATTTTTTAAGGGTGTATTGGGTGGGTTTTATTTTTAGATTAGGGGTTTGGGCTGCAATAGAGCTAAATGCCCTTTTAAGGGCAATGCCCATCCAAATGCCCTTTTCAGGGCAATGGGGAGCTTAGGTTTTTTTAGATAGGTTTTTATTTGGGGGGGTTGGTTTTGTGGGTGGTGGGTTTTACTGTTGGGGGGTATTTGTATTTTTTATTTACAGGTAAAAGAGCTGATTTCTTTGGGGCAATGCCCCGCAAAAGGCCTTTTTAAGGGCTATGTGTAGTTTATTGTAGGCTAGGTTTTTTTATTTTGGGGGGCTTTTTTATTTTCATAAGGCCCTTAGATTAGGTGTAATTAGTTTAAATCTTTGATAATTTCTTTTTTATTTTGTGTAACTTAGTGTTTATTTTTTTTTGTAACAGTGTTTGTTATTTTTTGTAACTTAGTTGTTAGTTTTTTGTAACTTAGTTGTTAGTTTTTTGTAACTTAGTAATTTTTACTAGTAGATTTAAATAATTTGAGTAGGGTTAGGTTTTAAATATATAATATAGTTAATTTAATTTGTAGTTTAATGTATTTTAGTCTAATAGTTATGGTAGATTAATTATTAGTTTAATATAGTTTAATGTAATTTAGTATAATAGTTAGGGTAGATAATTTAATAGTTTAATATAGTTTCATTTAATTCTAAAGGTAAGTTTAAATTTATTATAAGATAGGAATGAGTTAATATTTAATATAAAGTTAGCGGGTTGTTAGGTTTAGGGGTTAATAGTTTAATTTAGTTTATGGCTAAGTGGGGGGCTGGCGGTTTAGGGGTTAATAGGTTTAGTAAGTGCTAGTGATGTGGGAGGCCAGGGGTTTAGGGGTTAATACATTTATTTCATTGCGGTGGACTCCGGGAGCGGCGGGATAGGGGTTAATAACTTTATGTAGGTGGCGGCGGTGTCAGGAGCGGCAGATTAGGGGTTAATAACTTTTATTTAGGTGGCGGCGGTGTGGGGACGGCAGATTAGGCGTTAATAAGTATACTGTAGGTGGCGGCGTGTAGGGGGGGCAGATTAGGGGTGTTTAGACTCGGGGGTTATGTTAGGGTGTTAGGTATAAACATAACTTTTATTCTCCCATAGGAATCAATGGGATGGATGAAGATAGAAGATGCCGTCTGGGTGAAGACTTCTGCGGGCTTGAATGAAGACTTCTGCCGGCTTCGATGAGGACTTCTCCCGGCTTCTTGGAGGATGGATGTTGGATCTTCAAAACTGTAAGTGAATCTTCAGGGATTAGTGTTAGGATTTTTTAAGGGTGTATTGGGTGGGTTTTATTTTTAGATTAGGGGTTTGGGCTGCAATAGAGCTAAATGCCCTTTTAAGGGCAATGCCCATCCAAATGCCCTTTTCAGGGCAATGGGGAGCTTAGGTTTTTTTAGATAGGTTTTTATTTGGGGGGGTTGGTTTTGTGGGTGGTGGGTTTTACTGTTGGGGGGTATTTGTATTTTTTATTTACAGGTAAAAGAGCTGATTTCTTTGGGGCAATGCCCCGCAAAAGGCCTTTTTAAGGGCTATGTGTAGTTTATTGTAGGCTAGGTTTTTTTATTTTGGGGGGCTTTTTTATTTTCATAAGGCCCTTAGATTAGGTGTAATTAGTTTAAATATTTGATAATTTCTTTTTTATTTTGTGTAACTTAGTGTTTATTTTTTTTTGTAACAGTGTTTGTTATTTTTTGTAACTTAGTTGTTAGTTTTTTGTAACTTAGTTGTTAGTTTTTTGTAACTTAGTAATTTTTACTAGTAGATTTAAATAATTTGAGTAGGGTTAGGTTTTAAATATATAATATAGTTAATTTAATTTGTAGTTTAATGTATTTTAGTCTAATAGTTATGGTAGATTAATTATTAGTTTAATATAGTTTAATGTAATTTAGTATAATAGTTAGGGTAGATAATTTAATAGTTTAATATAGTTTCATTTAATTCTAAAGGTAAGTTTAAATTTATTATAAGATAGGAATGAGTTAATATTTAATATAAAGTTAGCGGGTTGTTAGGTTTAGGGGTTAATAGTTTAATTTAGTTTATGGCTAAGTGGGGGGCTGGCGGTTTAGGGGTTAATAGGTTTAGTAAGTGCTAGTGATGTGGGAGGCCAGGGGTTTAGGGGTTAATACATTTATTTCATTGCGGTGGACTCCGGGAGCGGCGGGATAGGGGTTAATAACTTTATGTAGGTGGCGGCGGTGTCAGGAGCGGCAGATTAGGGGTTAATAACTTTTATTTAGGTGGCGGCGGTGTGGGGACGGCAGATTAGGCGTTAATAAGTATACTGTAGGTGGCGGCGTGTAGGGGGGGCAGATTAGGGGTGTTTAGACTCGGGGGTTATGTTAGGGTGTTAGGTATAAACATAACTTTTATTCTCCCATAGGAATCAATGGGATATTGGGCAGCAGCGAACATGAGCTTTCGCTGCTTTCAGACTCCCATTGATTCCAATGGCATCCGCCGCCAATTGAAAACCAGGTACGCTGGGCCGAAATAGTGGCAAGCATACCTGGTAGACATTTGTTAACTAGCAAAAGTAGTCAGATAGTGCCGAATTTGCATTCGGAACATCTGTAGTGATGTAAGCATCGATCTGTGTCGGACTGTTACGTCACAGATTTCTACTTTTGCCAGTCTGTAGGCTTTGATAAATAAGGGGAATCAGGCTCGCCACAATTATGCTGCAGAATTCCAGCGTATTTGCGGTTGACGGCTTGATAAATAGGCCTCAGGGTCTTTAATTTAAAGGGACATAATACTCATATACTAAATCACTTGAAACTGATGCAGTATAACTGTAAAAAGCTGACAGGAAAATATCACCTGAGCATCTCTATATAAAAAAGGAAGATATTTTACCTCACAATTCCTCAGTTCAGCAGAGTAAGTTCTGTGTAAAAAAATATACTTCATCTGCTGTCCAGCTGCAGGTAAAAAAAAAAAATGAAGACCTGAACAGCAGCTAATCAGCATCAACAGTGCTGAGGTCATGAACTCTTTTACTGTTATCTTATAAGATTTCACTTAACTCTTTTGAGATTTCATAGTAAACTTCCTTAAACTGAATAGGAAAATAAGATGAGTGTGCACAAAAGCTCACCCCCTTAGCTGTCCCTGGGCAGACATACTGATTTGCTGCTTAGAAGTCCTTTACAATGGGATGTGGCTACTGAGGAACGTTTGAGGTAAAATATCTTTCTTTTTTACATAGAGATGTTCAGGTGATATCTTCTTGTTAGCTTTTCACAGCTATACTGCAGCACTTTCAAGTGTTTCAACATTTGGGTATCATGGCCCTTTAACAGACATATGGAGAGCTAGAAACCTAGATAGAGGGATTTTACCTGCATATCACCATCCAAACTGACCTTGTCTATGATAGATTTCTTCTTAATATCCGCACATCTGAGTCCTAGGGGCCGAATTATCAAGCTCCAAATAGATGCCCCCTGTTTCCGCGCGAGCACAGTAGTTATGAAGCTGCAGTCTTAAGAACACTGCTCCAAAACTTGTCCGCTGTCTCTGAGGCTGCGGACTTCAATCCGCCCGATCCTATACGATCGGACTGATTGACACCCCCTGCTAGCGGTCGATTGGCCGCAAATCTGCAGGGAGCGGCATTGCACAAGCAGTTCACAAGAACTGCTTGTGCAATAATAAATGCTGACAGCGTATGCTGTCGGCATTTATCGATGTGTGGCGTACATAATACGCTACATCGTATCTTGTCCGCTCGCAAAATTAATAAATAGACCCCCTAGAATAATCAATTCGAAAATTGAAGCTGTGACTATCAGATCACGCACCAATCATAATATCTTTATCCCTAGAACCTAAGAAACCATAAAGAGAAGGGTGGAAATTCCCACATTACTTATATAGAGAGATCCCAACTTACTAAAGTACCTTAAAGGGGAATTGCTTTATTATGCGGAAATAAATGCAGCACATATTTCCAAACCCTCTCTATTTTGGGAAACTGCCAAAGCAGTGCTACATGGTGTCATTATGTCCTATGTAGCAGGAGTTAACAGATACAGAAAGATGATCTCTTATTAAAAATTGGTGCAAACGCATACGACAAATATCTCAGGTCCCCTAGTGCTTTGAATAGGCAGAAATATATGACAACGAAGCAACAGAGGGATACATTCCTTCTACAAAATGCCCATAGATCAGTGACCAAATTGAAAGCTCCTTTTTACAGATATGGCATAAACATAAATTAAGTCAGTCATTAGAGACCTACCTCTGAATAAAGCAGCAGGTCCTGACCACATGCTTAGAGAATTTTATAAACTTATGATGGATGAGGTGCCTGAGCCACTGGAATGACTTTTTAACAATATAATGAAAGTAGGGGATTAGGTACCTGTTTCAGAGAGGCAAACATCTGTATTTTACCAAAACCTGGGAGAGATCCAAACCTGAGGGAGTCATACAGGCCCATATCACTATTAAATAGTGACTATAAAATATTTGCCAAAATACTAGCAAATAGACTGACAGGGATATTGCCAGATCTAATACGCAATGATCAATCAACGTTTGTGAAGGGTAGGTCGTCAATACTCAACATCAGGAAGGTGCAGTTAGTGTTAATGCACTACTGGAGAAATCCATTAGTGGAATCCCAGAGTTCCCAGCAGGATTTACCACTAAACCCTTTACTCACTGACAGAAAAAGGGGCTACACCTTTATACATCAGGTAGTAACGGAGATAGGAGTACATATTCACACTTGCAGAGAATTACAAGAAAGTTACTCATTACCCAATCATCACCATTTTGGTTAAACAAGTTATGCACTCTCAACATCAGAGTAGATAAAAAAAATACTATTTTTAAATTTCTCAAATAAACTAGGGAAACACAAGTCATTAGTTTATAACACTATTAGTATGGCAAGGAAACTAGTACTCGAGGAGTAGAAAGCAAGAAACTACTCACATTTAGACAACTTCATTTGTTGTTACACCAATTGTAAAAGTGGAACAGTCTGATGCTACAAGTGACCCAAAACTTTTGTGGAGAAGTGGGAGAGATTTATCTTGCAGCAGGCATACCGCCCCCTGCAGATTTGCGGCGAATCGGCCGCTAGCAGGGGGTGACAATCAACCCAATCGTTTTCGATCGGGTTGATTTCTGTCCGCCACCTCAGAGCAGACGGACAGGTTATGGAGCAGCGGTCTTTAGACCGCTGCTTCATAACTTCTGTTTCCGGCGAGCCTGAAGGTTCGCCAGAAACACAGGGCATCAAGCTCAGTACGCAGCTTGATAAATATGCCCCTATGGGGTCTATTTAACAAGGGCCGAATGGCCCCTGTTCCCCTTGTTTCCGCTCGAGCCTTCAGGCTCACTAGAAACAGGAGTTAAGAAGTAGCGGTCTTAAGACTGCTGCACTTAAACTCATACGCCACCTCTGAGGCGGCATATAGCATTCCGCCCAATCACTTACGATCGGGCTGATTGACACACCCTGCTAGCGCAAATCTGCAGGGGGCAGTATTGCACCAGCAGTTCACGCTGTCGGCATTTATCAATGTGCGGCGGACATGGTTTGCTCATGTCTGTCCGCACATATATAAATAGACCCCTATTTGTTAAAAACCCAATTTAGTGGGAAATGGTAAATCTCAAACTACCCGAAAAAGAATAGAATCTCAAATTCTAGAGATATTTTATAAAGACAGGGAAAACAGTTCTCTTTTATTTATCAAAAAACACTTATTTATTTATACAGTTCTAAGATCCAGAACTGAAACAAAAAAAGAACGTTACAGGTGCAGTAAAAATTATAACCCATTCATACATCAAAAACAACCATATACAGTTTGATCATACAAATATATATATTATGATTGCAGAGTCCCCTATCCTTTTCAGGATCAAAAGTGTGTGCACAAAAAAAACAGTTCTTATCCCAAACATGTAGTGGCCAGCGCTGGTACACTGTTAGAAAAAAAGCATACAATTCACAGCGTGTCCAGTTAACACAGAACAGGAGCAAATTTAATTTGTACATGCAAAAGTCAGTTCATATCTCAGTTAAGTCACAGATCTTTGGCATGCATATAGCGTATGTTTAAGCAGAAGCAGGTTAGTATTTGTTTAGGCAGTAGCAGGTTAGCAGTTCTTAGTGTTAGCCTGCTGATAAGTGCTTGCAAAATAGAATGTCATGTGATAGGGAGTGTTACCTTCCGCAAGTTGGCTCGTAGAGGTTTCTCAGTCCCACCGCTTTAGCGGAGACAGGATATACAGTATCCTACCTTACTTGTAGCCTTCTCTCCCTCCACTGCCTCTCAGCACTTAAATCTCGACACTTTCCTGAAGTGGACTGCGGCTCCTCGCCGCCCTCTAGGTCTTCCACGGCACTACTCACGATGCTTCTTATTGTAATCAAGGGTGGCTCTTTTCCGTTCAAAGCTTCTATGACTCAAACTTTTACAAGCTGCATATAGTATTTCAGATTAATACAAACCAGTCGACGTGCATTTCACCCATAATTCTTTGCGAAAAGGGCTTTATCCAGACTCTTTTTTTTTTTGTGTGCACACATTTTTTATCGTGACAAGGATAGTGGACTCTGCAATCATAATTAGGATATATATATATATGCTATTTTATGATCAAACTGTATATGGTTGCTTTTGAATGGGTTATAATTTTTACTGCACCTGTAATGTTCTTTTTATGTTTCAGTTCTGAATCTTAGAACTGTATAAATAAATAGGTGTTTTTTGATAAATAAAAGATAGCTGTTTCCCTGTCTTTATATCTCTAGAATTTGAGATCCTATTCTTTTTCTGGTAGTTTAGATTGATTAATTCGTATATGGGTATGCACCAATAAGAAGTTATTATGCTTCTATAAGGAAAACACTCCCTGAGAATATAATATTTACAGTATATTAGAGGGAAATGGTGTTATGATTTCCAAAAACAGTCTGTATAAGATGGAGCCTTATAACTTGATATGGTCATAATTTGGAGAGGAAAGGTCCTAGGGGAAGGAGGATGCTTATGAATAATGGTATATTCCACCTCAAAAACATCTCTAAAATTAGATATTTCCTTACACAAGACACAACTAAGATTTTAATCCACTCTCTCATCCTATCCCGCCTCAATTACTGCAACTCTGTTCTCTCTAGTCTCCCCACCTCACGCCTAGCTCCTTTGCAATCCATAATGAATGCCTCTGCCAGACTCATCTTCCTTACACGTCGCTCTTCATCTGCTTCACCTCTCTCCCAATCCCTTCACTGGCTTCCTCTTGCCTCTAGGATTAAACACAAAATTCTCACTCTGACATACAAAGCCCTCAACTGCACTGCTCCCCCCTATATCTCAGACCTTGTCTCCAGATACTCTCCCTCCCGTCCCCTTCGCTCTGCTCATGACCTCCTACTCTCCTCCTCTCTTGTTAACTTATCACACTCCCATTTACAGGACTTCTCCAGACTGGCTCCCATCTTGTGGAACTCTCTGCCTCGCTCCACAAGACTCTCCCCTATTTTTGGAAGTTTCAAGCGCTCCCTCTGGGGTGCATACAACGTACACTAACCTTTCTTTATACCAGTTCCTCTCCTCCATTTCTATCCCCTGAACCCCCTTAGCATGTAAGTCTGAGAGTCCAGCTGTTTGTAGAGCTGACTACAACAGTGCAACTCTTGGCAGGGCCCTCTACCCATTTGATCCCTATAATTGTTTTGTTTTACTCCGCCTTTATTTATAGCACTGTGGAATCTGTTGGTGCTCTACAAATAACCGATAATAATAATAATATATCTGGAAGACTTAATCAACTATTTTATGTACAACAGAAATTTGTAGAGTTTCACGGTTTTGATTGCAACTCATGTGAAATATAATTATTTGATTGACAAAGGGCTCCATATACGAAGCAGCAGAAGCTGTTCTGGAGCCCTTGCTGGGCAGGTTTGCACATGTGAGCCTGCTTCCCGCAATGTAAGAATCAGCAGTCATTAGACCGCTGCTTCTTACACGCTTCACCACCTCAGAGGTGTCGAAGAGAAATCACTGAGAGCTTGCTCGCTCTCGGTGATTGACAGTCCCTTCTCTTGTGTGATTGATCGCCAGCAGACGAACAGATCCGCTGCCCATATGCGGCGAAGGCATGCAGAAAGCTCCTCAAGTTTAGAGGCTGTCCACACGCCTTTTGTTAAATGGAGCCCTAAGAGACTTCTGAAGTTATTACACTCTATGATACTGTTTAAGAAGTAAAAATTAACTTACTTCTTTCTTTTTCTTTTTTTTCTTTGGAGACTGGGAAGGAATGGGGGCTTATATTAATTAAAGTATAAAATTAAGGACACTTGACTTGCAAACAAAAAGTGATGTAGCCTCTTAATGGAATAATCTTTGTACTTGTTATGAAGTCTTTCAATAACAATTATATTGAAAAACAAAAAAAGTAACATATTAACTGAAGGAGAGGAAGAGAATTGTGGCAAGTGTATTGAAGCTTACAGATTCCACTGAAGGTCATGTTCCACAGAAGCTGAAATCAGATGTTTGTGTGCAGGCATGAGGTGGATGTGTAAAGGGCTTGACCCTGAAATAAAAGCCAAGAATGGCTGCATTCCTGAATTTGGAAGAACAGACCAGAAAGGATCTGTGACTTTAGCCGCCTGAGCTTCTTAAGTATTTGTTTGTTTAGGTTTACATTGCTAGCACCTGCTTTGTCCTGCATTGTATGTGTGTATTTCATTTAGCCAGAGCTATATAAACATCCAAAGAATTTAGCTATTTTAAAGCAATTAACGCAGCAGTCATAAAACCAATAGATGATTTATAGGGGTATTACACTCAATATTTAATCCCCCATCAAATGGTGTCACATGTATGTTAATAGTAAACTGCATGTTTAGTCACCCAACTGTACACTAACACCTAATATAATCCCTTTATTACCCATTCCTTAGTTTTGCATAACCAACACGGTTATATTAATACACTTTTTACCTCTGTGACTATCTAAACCTCTGCAGACTGTCCCCTTATTTAATTGCTTTTGAAAGACTGCATTTTAAGCAATGAGTGCTGACTCATAAATGACTCTACGGGAGTGAGCACAATGTTATTTATATGGCACACACGGCCTAGCACTGTCTAGCTGTGAAAAACTGTCAAAATGCACTGAGATAAGAGTTGGCCTTCAAGGGCTTAGAAATTAGCATATGAGCCTACCTAGGTTTAGCTTTCAACAAAGAATACCAAGAAAAGAAAGCACATTTGATGATAAAACTAAATTGGAAAGTTGGGCACACCCTATCTGAATCATGAAAGTTTCATTTTGATTTGACTGTCTCTTTAACAACTACAAATAAAAACAGTCCAGTGAAACAAACTGGCTACTCAAATTAAAAACATACACTACCAATATGTACTTTAGGTGTCACTACTGACTGTGGAAATCTTGTGCTTTGTACCAATGGTCACATCGGGATTCCTTGTGTTAATCTGTAGAATTGCTGTATAAATAAAGCTTAAAGAGATGGTAAAGTCAAACTTAAACTTTATTGGACTAAAGAGTGACATTATCAACTCTCTTATTTACATTTGTTATTAATGATGCTTAGTTATCTTGGTTTACTTGGTTAAACGCTTAATCCTAGGTGCGTTTGAGAGTGTGCATATGTCTGTAGCCATCTGGCTGCAGTATTTACAACAATGTTTATAGCAATGTTTTACATAGTTCCAAATACTGCTGTCATAGACCGCTCCTAATCTCATATCAGCATATGTAGATTTACTCTTCAAAAAAGGATACAAAAAGAACAAAGCAAATTTGTTATTAGAAGTACATTGGATAGTTGTTTATAATTCATACAAAGAGAGGAGCGCTCTACCAGGAACGTACAACAGCTCAGTAGCTTGTTGTAGCAAATTACCACCTAGCAGCAGCGTCTTTTAGCCCAGTTGTGTCCTAAGGGAAAAAGGGGCAACCAGACGTGGACTCCTTGCTCAGTGTGCTTAGAGGAATATGGCTACACCCCACTGGTAAAGCGCAATGAAGGCCGAAACGATCGTCTGGGGTTGCTGTGTTCCTTGCTCAGAGAGGAATTGCCTGGTATTTCGGCGCTGGACTGACCGTAATAGGCGGGATCAGACTGATATACTACAGGAAAGTTCTACTCTGTGAAAAGCATTACTGGGCTAAAAAGCTGCACCCAGGTGGTAAATCGCCATAGAACAGGCTAACAATGGTATTGAGCTGGTTGTTGGTTCCTGTGAGTGCGCTTCTCTCTGTGTGTAGATGTTTATAATTGCTTAATGTATCTGAATCATGATGTTTCATTTTGACTTTAATGTTACTTTAAGATTAGTTTTGCATCAGCTAAGAAGCTCCTGGCACTTGGGCCTAATAACAGTGGACTGTATGATAAAAAGAGGTATTTATAGCAAGGACGACTTGTGAATAGTTCCCCCATATGTGTTTCTTTTGAATAATTTTCCTTTTCTGAAAAATAAACCTTCTTCTCCTTTTTGCTTTGTTTTGCTTGCTGTGTTATTAATGCCAATAATGCTGTGGGAATCTACCTCATCAGCCAATGAGACATGAGACTTGCGCTGACTGATACATTTAGAAGTAATCTTTACAAAACCATATACACTTTAAAGGGACAGAAAACCCAATATTATTATTTCATGATTCAGCTACAACATGCAATTTTAATTTTTTTTCCATTTTACTTTGGTTATCAAGTTTTCTCGTTTATTTGCTATCCTTTGTTGAAAAGCATACCTAGGTAAGCTCAGAAGCAGCAGTTTACTACTGGGAGTTAGCTTCTGATTGGTGGCTGCACTTATATGCCAGCTGTCATTGGCTCACTTAACAAGTTCAGCTATCTCCCAGCAGTACATTGTTGCACCTTTAACAAAGGATACCATGAGAATGAAGCAAATCTGATAACAGATGTAAATTGGAAAGTTGTTCAAAATTGTATGCACACAGGGCTCGTTTCCATTGAGCCGTAATAAGGTTTGTGTGCACTCGCAAACCAATAAATATGTTGTCAGAAGCAATATCATTCACTGACTGCTTCCAATTGCCAGTTATAACTCAATTTCAGGAACTGGAACACTAACTTACACCTACACGAAAAGAGTGACTTTTTAAACTTTTTAAATGGAAACCTGGTACTAAAATGGAGCCGTAAATTACTTTTAGCTGTCGGTCGCTTCGGGAGCTTACGGCTCAATTTTTAACGGCTCAATGGAAACGAGCCCTAAGTTAGGTGCAATGCGAATGCGATCTCACGTTCGCGTTGCACAGAAGCATTGCGCTCAAGCTCCAATCGGAGCCTCTTTCTGATGCTCGGCACAGAACCTAAGCGCAGTGAAGGGAGTAAGTTGCGGCGCAGCAATGGGCAGCAAGTATAACTATATATGTATATGCTTATATACATATAAATTTATGTGTTAAATACCAACTTTAGCCCCCAAAAACTGCTTGGTGCAGTTATATTTAAAAAAAAAAAAAAAAAAAAAAAAAAAAGATGCCACAATTTTTTATTTTGTAAAAGGAACTACACATATTTTTTTGGGGCCAGGTTTTTGAATGCTAATTGCTACCGCCAGCTTGCGGTAGCAATAACCAGTCACTTGTAATGGCTGTTTATTTATCTCGTGGCTGCAAACTGGGCAAATTTGGGCGTTTGGGGGGTGCAATAAATGATCTCTCCACTTTTAATCTAGCCCACAGTCTGCAAGCTTTGTCCATTGGAATATTTTTGTTAGCTATTTTTCAGATTGCTGTTGATTGAATAAATGTCGGCCTCCCTTTAGCACACCTGAAATATGACATTTTCTGTGCTAAAGGAAGTTATTTAGCTGTTTAGTGTTAAATTAACGGCTTACACATTCAGTGTTATCTCTATGTGGCTATTAACTCAGTCTTATTGAACTGCTGTGATAATTGTTATTGCATTGATAAACGCTCCCCGAGATAATACAGTAATCATCCTTTATAACATTTACCACTGTGCCATTAATATATCACAAGTTGTAGAAGGCTGTTAAATGGATTTTTTTTTATTAAAGCAGCAAAGGCCTCACTTAAAGGTGTACTGTAAAATAATTTTCCCCTTAAAGGGACATGAAACCCATAATTTTTCTTTAATGAATCAGATAGAACATGCAATTTTAAACAACATTCCAATTTACTTCTATTATCTAATTTGCTTCATTCTCTGGGTATCCTTTGTTGAAGAAGTAGACATGTACTACTGGGAGCTAGCTGAATGCACTGGATGGGCCAATAATATAAGGCATATATGTGCAGCCACCAATCAGCAGCTCCTGAGTCTACCTATGTATGCTTTTCAACAAAGGATACCAAGAGAACAAAACAAAATAGACAATAGAAGTAAATTGGAAAGTTGTTTAAAACCACATGCTCTATCTGAATCAGGAAAGAAAAAGTTTGGGTTTCATCTTCCTTTAATGTGTTTATAATGACTTGTTATACCAGCTACAGAGTTTAAAATGTAGGGGGAAATGCTCCTTTAGGTATGTTTGTATATGAAATAGCAGTCTCTGCTAATTGAACCCACACCCTAATTAAATGGCTTGAGCTTGAAGGGAGAGCAGACCATATTAGATAATCTCGCTATATTTACACAAAATCCTCCTTATCTATACACAGTGAGACCAGTACTTGGAAAACAATAGAATGAACATTCTAGTACCTATTTGTCCTACCCTCACACTGGAAGCGAGATTTATTTCTAAACCTTCTTGTTTACATAGCTTTTCTATAACCAGTAGTGAAGTATTGACATTTTAAGTTTGGGTGGGGGATACAACAGGTAGAAAATAGCTATCTCAAATGAAAAAATTACAGATCCTTTAATTTGAACAGCAGGTAAAAAGAATCTTTGAGAGAACAGTTATTTTCTTCCTATAGAATAATGTATTAGCCAGGTGTAAACATTTTTAAAACACATTAACTTTGTGTTTCCTGCAATTGTTTTACAATAGCCAAAATCCAGGTGTGTGCATATTACAGCGCTATTACTCCTCTGATTTACATAAGCAGAGGTTTGGCACAAGGTTCTTACTATTTTTTTAAAAAAATTATTAAGAATTACACTATTGCATTTTCTTTCCTTTTTAAGGCACCAAAATTGGATAATATCTATTACTGGAGGAGAAGCCATTGGATTTGTTTGGGACTATTCATTTATTTAGAAGTGTATCCTTTTGCTATTTAGACATAATATATTTTTGATGATATACATTTTGAGAATATTGTTAGGATACAATTATTTTACTATATCACTTTATTACAAACTGAATTTGTTTTATTTGTGATTATATGCTGCACATTTATTGATAGTTGAAGGGGGACAATTTTCATCCACGCAGGCGGGCAAGTTCACAAGTAGTGTAGCAATCGCCACTTGTATCACCACAATGCGAAATTTAACATTGCACAAGCAGGGCTTGTCAATCACCCCAAAGGAGCGAGTGTCGGGCTGATTGATTTTGCCACTTCTGAGGTGATGGGGAGGAAAAAAGAAGCAGTTTTTACTTCTCAAATATGTGGCGCAGGCTCACGTAAGAGCCGAAAAAGCTGTGAACGCAGCCTAATAAAATGACCCCTTAGTAAAACTGCTTAAATCATGTAAACAACATAACAGGAAATAAACAATTTATAATTTAGCTAGTGATGTACTATATATAGCTAGGTATGTGGTTAGTATCTTACAAAGGATTTGAATTTGGGTTGAAACGCGTTGACTGTACTAATTACATGATTTGCTACTCATACTGACAAGGAGCAGATGACAGGATCATGTTTTGTTAGGTAGCTGTGGCATTTAATTCAATAGCATCAGTTTCTGCTTGCTGATTTTACAGAGCTAAATGTTAAAACAAAAAGGAAGTGTAGCCGCACACCTTAATATGAAACTTTATTCAGCTAACATAACAAAAATAGGATAAGCAGCATTTCTGGGCACAGCCCTCATTCATGCCTACACTAACAATGATTCTACTGGGCATATAAAGGCTCTAAAGCTGCCGCTAATTTAATTCTTTAAAAGCTAACATATTACAGCAAAATTTACAAATGCCTCCTAGTAGACAATCTCAAAATACCATATTAATTCATAAAAAAGGGTCCACTCAATCGCCTTATTCATACCCTTAGGGTTAAGGTATCTAGCTTCAAAATCTAAAAAAAGCCTCCTTTTGTTTTAAAAGGAGTTCTGTATAGCCCCCTTGTCTAGGTCTGTGTATGCAATCAATAACTTGATACCGGAGCTGACTCTCTCAATGACCCGCCTGAATAAAATGATGTGCCACAGGGGCATCCAGATCCTTATGCCTAATATTGGACTTATGTTCATTAATCCTTTCCCTAACTTTATGGATGGTCTCACCTTTGCTGGGGTACCCTGTTACTAAGATCAAAAAGTAAATTGGGAATTGTGTAGAAAATGCTTGTAATAATGGAATAATAAACAAGGATGTTTTTCAGTTTTTGATTAAAGATAATTATGTTACTCCCATTTTCTACACTCTGCATAATGACATTTAGAGATCACTTGTGAGGCCTTTTTTGGATAAGGTATTGAGATCCAATGTTGAGAGAATTAACACCTATCTCAAGGATACAGGTGAATTTTTTGGCTAAATTAGAAGGTCTAGACCAGTGATGGCAAAACTTGGCCCCCCTAGATGTTTTAGAATTACATTTCCCATGATGTTCAACCAGAATTCAGAGCGCCTAAGCATCATAGGAAATGTAGTTCTGAAACATCTGGAGTGCCAAGGCTCACCATTACTGGTCTAGACAATGTATGAGATATTTGTATATTGTTCAATGGATGTGGTGAGTTTATATACCTCAATACCCCATGAGAGTGGTAAGACGTTTTTTGTCCTCTGATGTGAATGCTA
This sequence comes from Bombina bombina, assembly GCF_027579735.1. Taxonomy (NCBI): domain Eukaryota; kingdom Metazoa; phylum Chordata; class Amphibia; order Anura; family Bombinatoridae; genus Bombina; species Bombina bombina. Next base: position 172,974,199 of record NC_069503.1, on the reverse strand, counting down.
CTGTGCAACAGCAAACATTCCTTATAGAATTATTAGAATCAATATTGTACTGTAATAATTTCCTTTTTCGTGATATTTTTAGGTTCCAAAGTTGCCCCTACATAGGCAAATATTAATTTGATTTTCTTTAAGGAGAGAGATGCGTTAGAATATCATTAATTTCTTCAGTATGGCGCCACCTGGAGCTATATTGATAATATTTTTGAGTTGTGGAGGTGGAGATATTGGAACCCTGTTAAAATTTGATAATGACTCGAATGACTCCACCTGTAACTTGAGGTTCAAGTTGGTTTGGTGTGAATAGTTGGTTGATTTTTTTAGATACAACAATTTTTATGGATGACACTTGATTTAAGGTAGATCTGTATAGGAAACCGACTGATACTAATACTTTGTTAGCCTATGATAGTGCTCACCCCCCAGCCTTTATTAAATCCTTACAAATTAGCCAGGTTTTATGGGTGATGAGCATAGTGTCTGATGAAGATTTGGCCTCACAGAGACTTGTAGAGAGGGGTCACCTTTTTGTAGATAGGGGTATCCTGAAGAGTTGATTATTAATCAGATTGAAAGAAACTTTAAGACAGGATAGGTCTGAGTTGTTATACAAGTGATCTAGGAAACAAAAGGATGATAAAAGATTGGTCTTTTCTTTCCACTAGAAATAGTTCAAGAAGTGAGCAAATTAAGAAGATTTTGCTAAATCATTGGTCTGTGTTAAAAGATCGTAATTAGGACTCAGGAGCCGGTACCGTAAAAATTTATAAACTGTATTCAATTGGTTAAAAGGTGGCACACATGGAAATTAAAATATGGCACAGACTTGCCAGACTAGCCTGACGCGTTTCGGCCCCAAATGGCCTTATTCATAGACACAATTGTCGTTTTCTCCTGTGGAACTTAAATAAAATACCCTCACAAACTAATTGGTTAGTGCAGGTCTGTGCTCACTGTTGCGCTAAGCATTTAAAGAGACAACAGGCTACAATGTAATATAAACTTCTGTCTCCAGATTATGGCATTATTAACATATATCTTTTGATACAAACAAACAATACTGTTATGTGGTACACAATTCTATATTCAAACAACTTTCCATTGCAAAAGTTAGCAATTCAGTAATAGACAGTAATTTAGCAGTTCAGTTATAGACCACTTTATGAAAATTGTACATCCTATTAGAGATATGCTTTAAATCATTCAATTTTACAGTACAGTTCTGTACCTCTATTGTTATTAATAAAAATGCTGAGTACAGGTATAATAAGTGCATCTCACTATATACAATTTAACACTACGTGTACAGATCTGAATTCTGTGTGGTTTAGAGTTAAAGGGACACTCAATCAAAATTAAACTTTTATTATTCAGATATAGCATGCCATGTTAAACAACTTTCCAATTTACTTCTATTAACAAAATGTGCACAGTCTACTGAGCATGTGCAAGAATAAGTGTGTATGCATTTATGATTGGCTGATGGCTGTCACATGGTACGTGTATGCATTTGTGATTGGCTGATGGTTGTCACATGGTACAGGGGGAGTGGAAAAATACATAACTTAAAATTGTCAGAAAAAAAACTAGTAGTCATTTGAAGTTCAGACTAAGTGCTATTGCATTGTCTTGTTATCTTGCATTTGTTGATTATGCAAATCTACTGTGTTGACTGGTCCTTTAAGTTTTGTCACTAGCATCTATCAGTTACTCCAACCTAACTAGATCACTGCCAGAAATGTATGATATCTCCCTCTATGTTCATTCCATAAGGTCTACGTGTATTCATTTTAAAAATCCAAAATGCTTCTTTCTTATATAGCTCATTAATCCTACTGCCTCCTCTAGGTTTAGAAGTTATTAGATCTTTGATCATCCATGTAAATGATCTCATCTGATACCTTTATTATGTTCATAGATAAAGTGCTTGGCTGCTCCTGTGACAGCCTTCTCCCTCTCTATATCATTTATGTGTTTTCATATTCTCACCCTTGTTTCCCGTGAGGTGCGCCCTATGTACTCTAAGCCACAATCTGTGCATGTAATCATGTATATGGCATATACAGAGCGACAGTTAGTACACAAATTACAGTTGTAAACCTTTTGTGTGTTGTGTGATTGAAACACCTTACTTATTAGTGTACATTCACCTGCAATGCAACTTCTTGCTCCACTTTTATAGTGGCCTTTATACATAAGCCAACTGCTTTGTTTCTTAGGTTTCTTAAGTGCACTGGGAGAAACCAAATTGCCAATTGTTACATTTCTTCTGGAAACAAAGTTGCAGCCTTTATCTCCTATTTCTTTCAGCTGTTCATCTTCCCTTAGGATAGGGAGATTCTTTTTTATGATGTTACATACTTCTCTATATTGGTTTGAATAGGTGGTTACAAATGTAATACTATTTGTCTATTACCTGGTGAACTCTTTTTTGATATTTTGGTTTTCAAAAGATCTGATCTAGGACCTCCATATACACTCTCCTAATAGGTCCTCAGGATACCCTCATGCCCTCAATTTTTATTGCAAGACCCTGTTTTCTGCTAGAAAGTCACCCTCTTCTGGGTAATTGCACTTTATTCTTATAAACTGACCCTTGACCACACCATAATTAATGTAGTGAGGGTGACAACTCTTTGCATGGAGCAGGGCATTTGCAGTAATTGGTTTCACATATAGGGATGAGAAAATCCTGTTTCCAGTACTGTCACCTACTAGGTTGACATCCAAATAAGAAATTTTACTCCTGTCATAGACTGAAGTGAATTGAAGACCTGCTTTGTTACAGTTAAGGAAGTGTACAAACTTTTAACTTTCTTCTTGTGACCCTAACTATATAAACAAAAGGTCATCTATAAAGCATTTCTACGCTATGTCAGGGTATGGCTGAGTGGCATCGGATATTACATAATTTAATATCTCATTTAGCTAATATCTACTATGAACTGATTTAGCTGCATTGTGAACAAACACTTGAATGGGTGATATCAACCCCTCCCTTTCTCAACTACAGACTTGTAGAACAAAAGAAATAGACAGAACTTCTAAAAGAACAAACATTGGTCCCAAACTTTAAGAGATAATGTCACATCTAAAGAGCCTTTGATCACAGTCTCAGAAGAAAGGTAATTTCTAATGAATTATTGTTGGATAGCCTTCCCAGATTGAAATCTCTAAATTAATTTAGCCTAAGAAATTCATTACTTAGATCACAGGAACCCCTGTGGATAGGCATCCGAAAGGTCTACAATTTGAGATACCTTTCCAGGATGACCAACAATTTAGATGTCTATTATCTCAATGTTAAATTGTCCCACGCTGAGCTGAATACACATAGGTGTTTGGGCTCATGTTACAGCTAACATATGGGAAGTTAAAAGCCTAAGAATTAAGAATTTTAAATATCTTAACATATGTACTTTTGATAACAAATTATCTACATAATTCTTAGATAAATTAATGTTTACCACAGACTGCTTGAATAATATAGATAATGATCTAAGAGATACATCACATGTTATAAACTGTGTTGGATATAATCAATTAAAAATAAATACCTGCATTGGTATATACAAATGTTATTTGAAAATAAATACATTTTTCTTTGTTTTCCAGAAATCTAGTGAACATTACAGGGAAGAATCTGATGTGAAGATGGGGTTTCTAAATAAGATACCATAAGCTAATATATAAATGCATAGATGTTGAGCCCATGCCTTAAACACTGTTGAGACATGTATTAATACATAACTATAATATTAATGTATATCTATGATATAAGATGTGACTAGAAAATGAAATATGTACCAGTATATCAAATGAGCTGATATACAGAATTAGTCAGATAGACATATATATTTTATTGATTGATACTACTAGTCCCTCATAAAAATGCAACTTTAAAGGCATCTTCTAAAATATGATAAATAATATACTCATTTTTAGTCTCTATAAATACATGCTAAATTTTATTAGATGGGACACAGATGTATTGACCAGACAGGTTTATTAATATCAAGAAATAGTGAATATACTAAATATACATATTAAAAATATATAGGAATCTATATTTACTGTTAGCGGTGTTAAAAATGAAACTGTTTGTCTTTGCTGCCCTCGAAGGCCTAAATCCAGTATTGCAGCCAAAAGGCATTTGGCTGTTGAAAATGACATTTCTCAGTAGCCAATCAAGGACAAGCTCCGTTAAAGGGCCTATCAAAAGACAGCACCGTGGTTCGTATCCAAAAACGTTCACCAATGATTAGAATAAAAAGGGGTGGGGTGTATCACGTGATATAACCTCATGCAAAGGGATAGAAGGGGCTTTTTCTTGCTAAAGTTTTTGACTGATAACTTTGCTGCCCTTCTGGGACCCAGTCACTATAAGCAAAATTGGGCTACCTTTCCATCCGTATTGCAAAATACCGCTCTTAATTTATGAGGTGAACTTTAATTTTATCACGTGATATAACCTCATGCAAAGGGATAGAAGGGGCTTTTTCTTGCTAAAGTTTTTGACTGATAACTTTGCTGCCCTTCTGGGACCCAGTCACTATAAGCAAAATTGGGCTACCTTTCCATCCATATTGCAAAATACCTCTCTTAATTCATGAGGTGAACTTTAATTTTTTTCTGGTAATGTATAAAAAGGTTATTTCCTACTTTTATATTTAAATCTAAGGTATAATATATAATATAACACCTACAGTGGATCTTTATATATATAGGCAAATAAGTGTAGAAATTGGTAGTTTCAAAATGCTTAAAACTTTATTTATATTAAAAACTTAATAAAAAATTCTATAATAAAAAAATTTTATAATGAAAAAGAGTGACTCAGGATTGGTCGCTCTTATATATATATTAAGTCAGGTCAAAAAATGTACAGATAAAATACAATACAATCGGATTCAATGTTATAGAAATACATATAATACAATTGGTATACAATGTAATAGATATAAAGTGCAAATAATGAATATACTAATAGAAGAGACAATCTCAGAAGATCAAAATGCAATGTCTGGATAGATCTCTAGTAAGGATACCAGTTGGTTACCTATTCAAATGTGTACACGTGCAATAAAAGGTGGTAAACTGTGGAAAATACAGTAATAAAATGGACAAAAATTGCAAAAAATATATAATTTGCCATTGTTTGGCATTTTTTGCAATTTCTGGCCATTTTTTTACTATATATTTTACAGTTTACCACCTTTTATTGCACGTGAAAATAAATCTCATAGAAACAACCTTATAGTGGGGGAGAAATTAGGCTTTAAGAAACTTAAAGAAAGAGAAAATTTGGTGATTAAAAATTCTGACAAAGGCGGTTCAATAGTGGTTATGGAAATTAACTTTTATGTACAGGAAGCTCTAAGACAATTGCAAGATAGGGATGTGTATGAAGTTCTAACCAAAAATCCAACTATGAAATTTCAGGCAGAATTGAGGGATCTTCTAGATGATGGGTTGGAGTTGGGAGTGATGGATCTTGTGACCTTCGAGTATTTGTACGTTGATGAACCAGTAATACCAATTTTTCATCACTTACCGAAGGTGCACAAGTCCCTAAATCACTAATGTAAAGGGACGTTCAATCATATCAGGGATTGGCTCTCTATTTTAAAATCTCTCCAATTGGATAGAGTCTCTACTCCAGCCCCTTGTGTTGAAGCTCCCTTCATACTTGAAAGATAGTTTGATACCTGTCCGTATCCTGTGAGTACTTTCTGTGCCGCAGAGAGAGACGAGCTGGGGGAGGTCAACGTAAGTAATAAATCGTCTGCGTAAAGAGCTAGTTTATGATGAGAGTTATTTAATTGAATTCCTATTATGTCTGGGTCTGTCCGAAGTATCATCGCTAAAACTTCCATAGATAACACGAATAAGAGGGGTGATAGTGGGCAGCCCTGTCGCATTCTGTTCGTAATTTGGAAGGAGGTAGATAGAATTCCGTTTACTCGTATTCTAGTTTGTGGGGATGTGTATAGTGCAAAGATTCAATGGATAAAACTGTCTGGTAGGCCAAATTTTCTCAAAGTCAATTTAAGGAATCTCCAATCTAATCTGTCAAAGGCTTTTTCTGCATCAGTCGAGAGTAAAACAAAAGGGAGGTTATGTAATTTAGCGTATTGTAGAAGATGAAGGACTTTCACTGTGTTATCTTTTGCCTCTCTCTGTGGCACAAAACCCACCTGATCTGGGTGTATGAGTAGGGGGAGGAAGTTATTTAATCTATTAGCCAATACCTTAGCGTAGATTTTCAAGTCTATGTTTAAAAGGGATATAGGTCTATAATTTGTTACTATGGTAGGGTCTTTATTTGGTTTAGGGATCACCGTTACCGTAGCTTCTAACATCGAGGTTGATAAAGTATTACCCTTGTCTATATAATTAAAAATGGCCAAAAGGTAGGGGGTTAATATATGTTTGAATTTCTTATAATAACTGCCAGTGAAGCCGTCTGGGCCAGGACTTTTACCAGGTTTTAAGGAAGCTGTTTCTACAGCTGTTTCAATTTATTTGGCTGTTAATGGGTGTTCTAACTGGTCGATGTGATCTTGTGATAATAGAGGAAGAGTCACATCTTGTAGATATGATTCAGAATTAAGTTTATAGTATACTTTGACTCTATTAGGAGAGAGATTATACAATTCAGCATAATAGCTACGAAAACTTGCTGCTATCCCTACGGAATCCACTATTACATTGCGTGATGGGTCAAGGATTCGTGGGATATGATTAGCTGTTTGTTTAACTTGTATTGCTCTAGCCAGTAGCCTACCTGGCTTGTTGCCTTCTATAAAATATTTATGCTGCAATTTGAAAGCCTGGACTTGGGCAGCATTGTTAAGATGCTCTCTTAATTGTCTGTTATTTGGGCTAGTTTAGTCTTGATTAGGGTATCTTTCGGGAATAGTTTATGTTGTCTATCCCAGAACGCCAGTTGGGTCATCAGGTCATTATAAACTATTCTATTCCCTTTGGTTAGTGCGGATTTCTGTTTGATAAATTCTCCCCTAATGAAGCATTTATGCGATTCCCATAGAATTAAGGGGTTTGTACCTGGAGTGTCATTGATCTGGAAGAATTCTTTCAAGAGACTATCTACTTGGTCTGTAAAGAGCTTATGTTTCAGTAGAGTGTCATCTAAACTCCACTGAAATGGTTTCAGCAGGGTAAGTGCCCATGTTAGTTTGCAGAGAACTGCCGAATGGTCAGCTCATACAATTGGGAGGATCCTAGCATCAGTCAAAAGAGACATTGTGATGTGATCTACTAGAATGTAGTCTATGCGGGTATGTGTTTGGTTAGGTGCCAAAAAATAAGTCTAATCTCTTGTAGTGGGTGAAAGCGGTCTCCAAGTGTCATGACCTTCAAGTAATTGTAAATCTTCATGTATAGATTTGATAGCTTTTTTAGAGATATGTGAGTGGCTAGTCAAGTTGTCCATGGTTTAAGGGGGACGTTAAGGTCTCCTCCTATAATTAATGGGCATTTAACAAACGATAGGATAGAGTTGGTGGTCTTTTGGAAAAAGAAAGCTTGTAGTGTGTTAGGGGCGTAAATATTTACTGCCTAATAAGAGTCCAGAGAGTGACAAATATCTCTCCTCTTCATCACTGTCTATCCGTTGTGTCTGATCTGAAAAGGCGTAGATTTTGTGTATTAATATGCTAACTCCCGATATCTTTTTAGATTTATGGCTACAATGATAGTGTGTAGGATATGTAGTAGTGAAGAAAGAAGGTTCTTTCCCTGACACAAAGTGGGTTTCCTGTAAAAACAGGATATCAATGTGTTTGTGGTTAAGATCTTTGAAGGCCAAACGTCTTTTATGAGGATCATTAAACCCTTTGACGTTTAGTGTCAGGATTTGTAAAGGTTTTCCCATGACTTTAGTGTAAATGCTTCAGGGATAGGATTTCTCTTTTATAAGTCAAGTGTGGATGTGTGGTTAACATGGGGCCTTTTAGAATAGCAGCTTTGTATATGTCATTATACTAGTCCAGTGTGACATACTTTCGGTGGTGATTCAATATAATGTACTTTCTGTCAATAATATACAAACAATAAACAAACATAACAAATAATAACAACATTAACGACAATTGTCGCATGGAAAATAAACTTGGGGAGAGTTGTCTATCTCTCCTTTTACAATGTATAGGAAATAAGAAAAAACATTATGCAGGGGATACATATTTCGAACCAATTATACAAACACAGAATGTATTTTGCTATAAATGGCCTATCATTAACAGTTAAAGTGAAACTCTGTTACCCAAAAACATCTATGTAAGATTTAAAGGCACATCAGGTAATTTGGAACACTGGTACTTTACCAACTTATATCATGTCCAAAGTGTCAAGATTGTTCCTCTGGTGGGATCGTGGGTTGCTTCTTTGATTTTTTAGCTGGGACTATTTGCCACGGGACTCTAGGAGGTCGAGATGGCATAGGCTGTCCAGAGTGTGGTTGTTCCTCTGGAGAAGGTAGGCCCTTTGGTGGCGATATGCCAAGCGTTTTGCAGAAGGATTGAGCTTCCAACATCGATTTGCAGATTAATTTCTCACCTTGGTGATTTACCAAAGGGGGCATGGAAAACCCCAGTGGTAAAGAATTCCTTTTTCTCTGAGAATCATGGTGAGGGGTTGAAATTATTTTCTCCTTTGAAGTGTGCGAGGCGCCAGGTCTGTGTAGATTTGGATCCTGCAGTTCTGATATGTGATGTCTTTTTGTTGTTACCAGGTTATTAAAATCTTGCTTGGATGGCATTGAACAAAGTAGTTCAGTAGATATCTGAGTGGTGTCCGTCATTTCAGCCTCTTCGTCTTCTGAAGACGAAGAGACCTGCTTCTGGGCATTTGATGTTAACTGCTTAGTCAGTGGAGTTTGGTCAGGCAATTTAAAAAATGCATTCACAGTTTGATGTGAGGTGGTTGGAGCTTTGTTTGGTTTGTCTGATTTATTCTGCTTTCTAGGAGACATTGTCGTTCTTCAGCAAGGATAGGTGATAACAGAATTTAGTGTGAGCCCCTGTAGCCACGTGTTATAATGTATAATGCCAATACTGACAATTTATGGTAGATACTGTGATCCTATGCCTTTAATGCTACTAGTAGATACTTGACCTAAATCATTTTATTAAGTAGTCACAGCGCAGGTCTCAGTGCCAGATATGATGCCCTAGATATCTCGCTCTTATACTTTCTGTTTCCAAAAAAGCGTGTTATAAACTAACTGGAACATCCGGGGCAAGATAAGAGGTTTTGTTGCGTTTTTTAGGATATTCCTTATAGATTACTTTTTTGTCAAATACGTTTCAGGTCATAAGTATCTTGATAACAGCTATTAGTGTGTCCAACCTTTTATCTTAGGTGTTCCCCATTCAGAGTAATATTGTGAAGTGCAGTGTGTGTTGCAGCTTATGTACTGCCTGTCAGGGTTTCAAAAATAGCAGCAATTAGATAGACCCCATTTTGTAGAGTATTGCGGTTCTGTTATAAGTTATCCCCTTTCAGGTATGCATCAAATTCGGGGTTATATAGGACATACCAGCACTGAGGGGAACTTTGGTTTGTTCCACATGTACTCACAGTTATTTATCGTGGGCTCTTTATCAGCTTGTAGCATGTAAAGATCTGTGTATTTACAGCCTGTCAGGGCTTAAAGATGGCGGCTTCTTTAGTAGGCCCCGCTCTGCAACGGCACGAATAACTTGTGGCCAAAAGGTTTCCGGTTCTCACTGAGTCTCACATTGTGGTCAGGTGTAGTTCATTCAGTTTTTGTGTTGGTTTGGCTGTGGATTTAGCCCCCCTTTGCAAGATCCGGAGATTCAGACCTCGGAGCTCACCTAAGGTGCGGCCGCTCACCTAAGGTGCGGCCATTCCTCACAGATGCCGGCTCCGCCCCCTAATTGGTTATTTTTTTTACTGTTTCAGTCATTGGCATGGGGTTTTTCATGTATTTTTGCATTTGGTTTAAGCAGTCTTATTGATTTTAGGTAGCACATCATCTCTACCCCTTTGACAGAGACGTTTTCCTATGTGTTTTTACATAGATCACTTTATTTTAAATTATTGCTTGTTTAAACCTATCTTTTGAGGTATAATCTAAAATGAGAAACACACAAAATCTTTATGTAAGCAATTGAGAGCACAAAATTGATACAATGCAGTCTAAGGTTTATTAATTAATCCATTGTGAAATCTGGCAGCAAACTATTGATATACATTAAAGGGACAGTCTACTTGAAAATTGTTATTGCTTAAAGGGACACTGAAGAGAATGAAGAAAAATTGATAATAGGAGTAAATTAGAAAGTTGCTTAAAATTGCCTGCTCTATCTGAATTGGGTTTAGTGTCCCTTTAAAAAAAAAAAAAAGGATAATCTCTTTATTACCCATTTCCCAGTTTTAAATAACCAACACGGTTATATAAATATACTTTTTACCTCTGTGATTACCTTGTATCTAAGCCTCTGCAGACTGCCCCCCTTATTTTAGTTCTTTTGATAGATATGCATTTTAGCCAATTAGTGCTGGTTCCTGCATAAGTCCATGGGAGTGAGCACACTGCTATCTATATATCACACATGAACTGGCACTGTCTGGATTTAAAAAGCTTATAAAACTCTGAGACAGCATGAAGGGGGTTAGAGTTAGAAACAGGCAAAGCTGGGAAATGGGTAGTAAAGGCTTTATCTATATTTTTAAACAATATTTTTAAACAATAAAAACCTTTTTTAATTATCAGAATGTTTTGTATCTGTGTTAATACTGATCATTTGGTAAGACAATGGTAATGATAGCTTTCTTATACTGGTATTGTGATCTTTTTTGTTTTTGGCCATTTCAAGGACAAATTTTAACATTTTCTACCTATAGGGGCCTATTTATCAAAGCGTCAACTATGTTGCATTCGCCAGCGTCAATACGCTCGCCAGACATCGCCAGCCATCGCTGCCACGGACCTGAATACATTCTCCTTATTTATCAAAAAAGCCATCAAAAATATGCGCGTCAAGTACGGTGCGAAGAGCATTGGACTGGTGTTAACTAACAGTCATCGATGTTGGGGTTATTCGGGTTTTTCTCAACTTTATTTATACCATTTCATTACTGTCCATGAACAACCACATTTCTCTAAAGCTAATCTTTTCTTTTTCAACTTTTAATGTCCAAGAAATAGATTGATTTATACCTGAACAAACAATATCTCATAGAAAGTTATTTTTATATTGATTTGTTATATGATACTTTCACAGAAATTAATGTGTATTTGTATTTCTAGGAGTCATGTTTATATATATATATATATATATATATATATATATATATATTTGTGTGTGTGTGTGTTATGTCAGAAATCTTTTTCAAACATATTTACATGTCTCTAAGTTCCTTTTTTGGTTCTAAACAATGTTGTCTGTCATATATCTGTTTATTTATACAATTTGCGTATAGTCTTTTTTCTATGGGACTTCCATAGCGCCGGTATTACAAGCTTGTCCTGGGAGGCCAAAAAGTGAGCGGTACAGCCTATCCCGTCAAGATTCGTACCGCATTTTAAAGTCAGTAGTTATGAGTTTTACACTACAACGCTGTAGCATAAAACTCATAACTAAAGTGCTAAAAAGTACACTAAACACCCATAAACTACCTATTAACCCCTAAATCGAGGCCCTACCGCATCACAAACATTAAAATAAAATTATTAACCCTTAATCTGCCGCTCCGGACATCGCCACCACTAGAATAAACATATTAATATAAACAATATCAAAAAAGAAAGTAGATACTCCAAAATAAGGAGTTTCTAAAAGTCTAGGAGTAACCAGCACAACTGTACAAAATGAGAACAAGAGAAATACAATATGCCAAAAATACAAAACACACTTTATTATGTCTACAATCAACACTAAAATCACACTCATACAAGGGATCCCTATATTCACACATGAATCAAGACGTCTAAGGAGAATCTGGTGCACCAGGTAAATGAGTACAATTATATAAGTTGATCCACTGTGAAGTGATCCTCCAGATGGGCAGAAGTGGTCCTCCAGACGGGCAGAAGTCTTCACCCAGACGGCATCTTCTATCTTCATCCTTCCCACGCGGAGCGGCTCCATCTTCAAGACATCCGGCGCGGAGCACCCTCTTCAATCGACGGCTTCTTGCTGAATGAAGGTTCCTTTAAGTGACGTCATCCAAGATGGCGTCCCTTAGATTCCGATTGACTGATAGAATTCTATCAGCCAATCGGAATTAAGGTAGAAAAAATCCTATTGGCTGATGCAATCAGCCAATAGGTTTGAACTTCAATCCTATTGGCTGATCAAATCAGTCAATAGGATTGAGCTCGCATTATATTGGCTGTTCCAATAAAGGGCTATAAGGGCTATTTATGGTTTAGTTTAGGCTAGGGGTTTATTTTATTTTGGGTGGGCTTTTTTTTATTATGATAAGGCTATTAGATTAGGTGTAATTAGTTTAAAGATCTTGTAATTTGTTTTTAATTTTTAGTAATTTAGTGGGTTTTTTTTGTAATTTAGCTAATTGTATTTAATTTATTTAATTGTATTTAATTTAGGTAATTTATTTAATTGTAGTGTAGTGTTAGGTGTTAGTGTAACGTAGGTTAGGTTTTATTTTACAGGTAAATTTGTATTTATTCAGCTAGGTAGTTATTAAATAGTTAATAACTATTTAGTAACTATTCTACCTAGTTAAAATAAATACAAACTTGCCTGTGAAATAAAAATAAAATCTAAGCTAGCTACAATGTAACTATTAGTTATATTGTAGCTAGCTTAGGGTTTATTTTATAGGTATGTATTTAGTTTTAAATAGGAATTATTTAGTTATTAATAGTAAGTTTTATTCAGATTTATTTTAATTATATTTAAGTTAGGGGGTGTTAGGGTTAGACTTAGATTTAGGGGTTAATAAATTTAATATAGTGGCGGCGACGTTAGGGACGGCAGATTAGGGGTTAATAAATGTAGGTAGGTGGCGGCGATGTTAGGGACAGCAGATTAGGGGTTAATAATATTTAACTAGTGTTTGCGATGTGGGAGTATGGCGGTTTAGGGGTTAATATGTTTATTATAGTGGCGGCGACGTTGGGGGCGGCAGATTAGGAGTTAATAACATTATGTAGGTGTCGGCGATGTTGTGGGCAGCAGATTAGGGGTTAATAAATATAATGTAGGTGTCAGCGATGTTGGGGGCAGCAGATTAGGGGTTCATAAGTATAATTTAGGTGGCGTCGATGTCCAGAGTGGCAGATTAGGGGTTAATAAGTATAATGCAGGTGTCGGCGATGTCAGGGGCGGCAGATTAGGGGTTAATAAGTGTAAGATTAGGGGTGTTTAGAGTCGGGGTTCATGTTAGGGTGTTAGGTGTAAACATAAGTTTCGTTTTCCCATAGGAGTCAAAGGGGCTGCGTTACTGAGCTATGCGCTGCATTTTGGCAGGTGTTAGACTTTTTTTCAGCCGGCTCTCCCCATTGATGTCTATGGGGAAATCGTGCACGAGCACGTACAACCAGCTCACCGCTGACTTAAGCAGCGCTGGTATTGGAGTGCGGTATGGAGCTCAATTTTGCTCTACGTTCACTTCTTGCCTTTTAACACTGGGTTTATAAAAACCTGTAATACCAGCGCTGTAGGTAAGTGAGGGGTGACAATAACGTGCAAGTTAATACCGCACCCCTCATAATGCAAAACTCGTAATCTGGCCATAACATATGTAATCAGAGTATCATATGTATTTATTTGCAATCTATGGATATTTTAAAGGGATAGGAAAGTAAAAATTTAAGTTGCATGATTCAGATAGAGCATGCAATTTTAAATCACTTTAAAATTCACTTATATTTTCAAATGTGCTTTGTTCTCTTGGTATACCTTGTTGGAAAAGAATACACACATATCCTGCACTAGTGGGATCTAGCTGCTGATTGGTGCCTGCACACATTTGTCTCTTGTGATTGGCTAAATAGATGTGTTCAGCTAGCTGCCAGTAGCGCAATGCTGTTCCTTCAGCAAAGGATAACAAGAGAATGAATTAAATTTGATAATAGAAGTAAATTTGAAAGTTGTTTACAATTGTATGTTCTATCCAAATCATGAAAGAATATTTTGGGGTTTCCTGTCCCTTTAAGAGCTGGGCCAGTTTTCTCTCTGCACCTGTCTAACCCCTCCTGATTGCAATTTTTAAAATCCACCCCTACACAGGTGTTATAAAATGGGCTGGCATATAAGATGACATTTCTTACTGAAAAAGAAATTCAAGAGAAGGAAGAAATACACTGAAAATAGCATGCCAGTAAAGAGGTGGTTTTAATTTCTGCTGTATCTGAATCATGACAATTTAATATTAGGTGGGCTATCCCTTTGAGCTATCAGTTTAAGATTATATTGAATCAAACATCAATTCTAATTTTAAAATCCTTGTCTAAAATATTACACTGTGTCCTAATGTCAGCATCAATGTTTATCTTTAATACTAATTTCACATATACATACAGTACTTTCAAAGAATAATACACAATGTATCAAATGGCACTTAGAAGTTCTGATGAGTGATCAATGACAGACGTATCGAGCAATTTGATTAGTTAGTGATAGTTTAAAATGTATATTTGAATCAGATTAACAGATGTCATAAATCATGTGATTATGCATATTCCAATCAAAAGTGGTGGAAAAATTCCCTAGTGTGTGGGTTATTTAGGAGTTTGCTTTATAATTGGTGTGAAAAGTGTTGAGTCAAATATGGCGCGAAGTGGAGAGTGGGACTTGTATTAAATGGCTTAAACATGGTGCACAGATTTTTCACAAAAAATAAAAATGGAAATTAACTATATTATGTTGTGTATTTATTTCATTTTTATCTCTATATCTATTAGTGGAACAAGTTTGGGGAAAACCTTTGCACCAAATATGTAGAAATAATATTGTCCCCTTGCTTTGTAATGAGAGACAAAGTTGAAGCATAGTCCATAAGTAGTAATCTATTTTTCATTTATTATCTCTATATCTACTAGTGCACCAAATGTGTAGCAATAATAGTATTTGATTTAGAAAGGGTATACAAATGTAATAAAGTTTCTAATTTACTTTAATTATGTAATATACTTCATTCTCTTGCAGCATCGAACATAAGCTTTCTTTGTTTCCAGACTCCCTTTGCGTACTATGGCATCCGCGACCTCAAGGGTGGCGGATTCAAAACTAGGCATGCCGAGTCGGAAAAGACGTGAGCGTAAATGTAGAATTTTTGATAACTTTGTGAGAGCTTCAAATATTGTTGACTAGGAGGGCGAATGAATACAATTCCGCTCGAATTCCACGGGTTTTCAACTCACATCGATATGCATCGGATTTAGATTGTGGGATCGTATGTTACGTCTCAAATTTCAACATTTGCCGATCTTGACGCTTTGATTACTATGGCGGATCAATCTCGCAACAATTACGACACGGAATACCAGCGTATTTTCAGTTGACACTTTGATAAATAGGCTTCTTAGAGTTCAAAATCAATTTGAGCATAATTTGTTGTGAGGAGGAGTGTCTACATCTGTGATATGACTTTATGTGTGATGTCAGCAAAGTGTGATGTCAGCAAGGGAGCTATGCAGATTGCAACATGCAGTGACCCAGAAAATTCTACTAATAAGCTAGACTGGCCATTTACATTTGAGTCTTTTTGTTGGAGTTGTTAAGATGCCTTCATAAAGCTTAATCATCTATATTGTTTATGTGGAAGATTTAAAGGGCCACTAAAGCCAAAATTAAAGTTTCATGGTTCAGATAAAGCATTTAAAGGGATATTCCAGCCAAAATTGGAAACCACATGGGTGTATTTCTGTATTGAACAGAAGCAATTTTGTAATATACATATAATAGCAAAAATGCTTCTAATAAAAGCTATAGCTGTTTCAAAAGTGTATTTATTTATGCACCGTGCACTAGCATTTTAAACACAACACTTGTTCGGAGAGCCTAAGGTGCTTGTACCATCTGGTAATGACTTAATTAGTTAATTGCTGTCATGATACAAGTCCCACTGATGCTCTAAGCAGCTGCAGTATTAAAAAGGGGTGTGCGGTGAAAATATCTAGCTATGCTTCACATGCACATGCAGAGAAAAATGTTAACACAAAACATTGATAACTCTTAATAGAAGCATTTTTGCCAATACATGTATATTAAAAATTGTTTCTATATAAAGATGCAATACATCTATGTACATATACATTTTGACTGTAATGTCCCTTTAATTTAAAAAAACAAACAGTTCTGTGATTGGCTGATGGCTGTCACATGATACAGGGGAAGGGAATATTGGATTAACTTTGAAATTTTCCAGAAAATATTCTACATCCACACCCCTGTCTGGCCGGCATTACGGCTAGCAGGCAGCATTCGCCATGTGTCAAGCACCAACTCCAGCTGATTGTGCTCGGAAGCTACATTTATAGCTTCTTAAATGGAGCCTAGAGAGCATACAATTTTATAAAAGGTTTCCACTTTACTTCTTTAAACAAAATGTTCCCATGGTATTCTTTGTTGAAGAGATGGCGTGACATACAGGGTACATCCATGTCATTAAGGGGTTAATGCACACAGTAGAAAATGAAATCAAACTTTACTGCCGATACAAAAAAAAATTGCTGTCAAGTTTCAGTGAGGCCTTTCCTTCTAATTCAGTAAGTTTTACATTTGCATCTTACTGATTTACACTGTGAGTGCTTCTCTTTATTTTTCTCTTTGAGAACATTTTCTGTGAGTTTGCCGTGGATTAAAGATCTGCATTAAACTTTTACCTATTCTAAAGCTATAAACTGGGAAAATTATTTTGGTGTACAGTGTCATTGTATTACTATTTTTAGGTCAGTATTTTACTCTGTTTGCAGTTGGTTCATTATAAGGTTGGGAAATACAGTGTGGCCCTTTTGAAGTCAGAGGGCCTAATATGGGACCTTCTTATTAGTACTAATTCCCCAATCACCAGTCTCGGACCGACCATAGGGCATACAGGGAATTTGCCCTGTGGGCCGTGGACAGTTTTGGGCCGGTCTGTTTGCCTTAACCCCACCCAGCCATCAACATAATTATCTGTGCATGATGTAGGTCCAGCCCTGCCTCTCACTACCTTGTTGTGTCTGTGAGCCAAGTCAGGGCCAGGTCCTGACCCTTGGCATTGCATCAAAATGGCCCTCCTTACAAGGGTTGCCCAGTGCATATTCTCTGGTGTGGTCTAACCAAGGGGGAAGCACAATAGTCACAGATAAGCACCTCCTCTTGATGGTGCCTGTTGATGTCTGTGGGTGCCTGTTGCTCTATGGTTGTGAATGTCTGGGGTGCACTTGTGGGTGCCTATAGTATTATAGTGCAGTTTATGTGTGATAACAAGTGCCTATTAGGTTGAGTGACTACACAGGCTGATTAGCAATAAGCGGTTATACTTTATTTAAATTGTGAGCTCTAAAAGGTTTGTTTTCTTAACTATGTTTCACTTTTTTTTATTATCCAATGACATCTAATTTGCAAAATACAATGACAGAAGGATGTAACAAACTTTAAACGTTTTTGTTAATCAAACTAGTACATACTATTTGTCATTTTTAGGGTATGGTTATATAACAAAAGATGAGTGAGAGAAGGCTGCTCTGCCTTTAAATACCCGGGACAGTTTTTGGTCCCAGTCCGGTCCTGCCAATCACTGATCTATTGGTTAAACCTACAATATTTATTGGTTGAAAAGGTTATTTAAATATTCCTAAAAGCTGTTGTGCAAAACATAAATAAATATATAAATAAATAAATAAATAAATAAAAAGCAGAGTTCTTCCTGACAATCGTTTTATCATATTGCATTAGAATGTATAAGAGGACATTAAAAACCACAGAACAATACCCAGTTCCTCATAAAACCATGTCCTGGGAAAGCTATGCATTAAGATATAATCCATGTTACTTAAAAGAGAGATAAAAAAATCAAGTGCATTGAAAGGTTGTTTCAAGAACATATTGTACATTTCAGGTAAACAAATGTATATTAGATTCATTGTATTTACACTGAAATACACTCCGTTCTGAAATTAGAAAGGCTCAGCTATATAGATAACATTTATGGCTAGATTACAAGTACAGCGCAATTGCTAATGCATTGTGCGTTATCTTGCACCATATCTTATATACACCGAGATCACAAGTTTTGCGCTGAACCTGGTGCGTAAATAATCCAAAAAATTTAGCGGTACCACACAAAAGTCAAAGCCCGACTTAACGTGCTCGTGCACACTTTCCCCCATAGACATCAATGGAGAAAAAGTGTTAGAAAAAAATGAACACCTGCGATTGCGGAATGTCGATCGCTATAACGTAATCCCCATTGATGTCTATGGAGACAAGCAGGTTATGTAAAAACCTAACACCCTATAATAAACCCCTAATTCGCCTCCCCCCGACATTGCCGACACTAAATAAAGTTATTAACCCTTAAACCCCCGCCCACACGCATCGGTGACACTAAATAAAGCTATTAACCCTTAAACCGCCACCCCCGACATCACGACTACTAATATAAACATATTAACCCCTAAACTGCTGGCCCTCCACATCGCGACTACTAAAATAAACCTATTAACCCCTAAACCGCCAGCCCCCCACATTGCGACAACTAAAACAAACATATTAACCCCTAAACCACCGACCCCCCACATCGCCAAAACTACAATAAACCTATTAACCCCAAATCTGCTGCCCCCGTATCACAAATACTAAACTAAACATGTTAACCCCTAAACCGCTGGCCCCCCACATCACAACACACTAAATTAAACTATTAACCCCTAAACCTAACACCCCCTAACTTTAAATTAAAGTTACACTATAACTACCTTAAAATAAATAAAAACTTACCTTTAGAAATAAAAAACTAAAATAAACCAAAAATAAAAAACCTAAATTACAAATGAAAAAATCCTAACAGTACAACCCCCCCCTAAAATTACAAAAAAACTGTCTAAAATAACGAAAAATAAAAAAAATCTAAGAATACAAAAAATAACGGAATTATCCAAAATAATAAAAATTAAACCTGATCTAATACCCCTATAAATAAAATACACTAAACAGATAAAATCTATTAAAATAAATTATAATTCATACAAGGAATGGATAACTACCCGTTAAATTAGTTATAGACACCGATGTCAAATTCTAACTTATTTATATAGACTATGCAGCTGATAAAATCATAGATAATACAATTTTAAATAATAAAAATAACGTAATGGTACACTATAACAGTGATATTAAAAAAAAAACACGTAATATATGCAATTTAGACCCTTAAACATGTCTATGCGAACACAAATAGGTTCTTATGGATGTTCAGACTCTGGAAGGATATGCTATATGCTGGTACTAATTAACTTCACAAGTCACAAGATAAGTTTAAGTACCGCTGGATTTTGATAGCAAAATGGATTGTTGCAGTATAAGCTATAACGCTAGTGGAATAGCCTGACCGCACAACCTGTAATATGGGTGAGCAGAAAATTCCACACTCAAATGCCAGTTTTTGAGTGCGGAATGGAGAGTTGTGGTATAGGCTAAAACACTAGCAGTATAGCTGTACAGTGCGACTTGTGAGAAGGGTGACCTTCCATTCCGCTCGCAAAGGCCAATTTTTCAGCGGTATAGACATACCACACAACTTGTAATCTTTTGCCTAAAGAATAATAATAATTATTATTATTGGTATTAAAAGTGGATGGTTAAATATTTTAAGCAAAGCATCTTAACCCCTTAACCAAAGCAACGTATATATTTGTTTAGTGGTACTTTGCTTATTGTACCCGTACAATTTATATATACGTGGGAGCTTCAGGAACCTCCAGCAGTCTCAACTGTTAAGTTACAGCCGAGAACTGGAGTTCTTGAGCTCCAGGAATCTTCCCACTTATGGAACCAGAGCGCGATCGTTGTTCTGCTTCCATATGAAGGCAGATGCCAGATCGTTACAGATGGTGACACTGTGTGTGTCACCATCTATAACGATCATATGCTGGTGCCAGCGGGAGGTGTGGGAGGGAATCTGGGAGGTTGGTGGGTGGGTTAATAGGGGGGGGGGAGTGAGAGGGAGTGGGATGGCCCTTTCCTGCAAAAAAAAATATAAAGGTAGAGGGAGGGATGGGGAGCTACGCTACAAAAAAAAGGTGGTCTGGGGGAACCCTAACGAATGATTTCGGGGGGAGGGAGGTGGTGGGACCACTACAATACAGAAATGAACAGCTCTTTTGCCCCCCTGAATCAGCCAATAGAATGAGAACTGCTTAAATCCTATTGGCTGATTTGAACAGCCAATAGGATCTTAGCAGCTCTAATTCCTATTGGCTTATTCAAATTTTTCATCCAATAGGAATGCAAGGGACGCCATCTTGAATCTCGTACCTTGCATTGAAGATTAAGTGTACGGAGGTGACCATATGAAGAGGATGCTCCGTGCCGGATGTCTTCAGGATGGACCCGCTCCGCGCCGCCAGGATCAAGATAGAAGATGCCGCCTGGATGAAGATTGAAGAGGCCGCCTTTTTCCTTTTGGCTAAATGCTCGTTCTCTGACATATGCTTGTGTCTAACTTACACGGATGCACGTGCAGCTTTTTGCCTACTAACAAATAATTTTGGAATTGCAACAATACAAGGGATGAACTTTTTCCTAACATAGAGCC